>NC_057876.1:29620727-29693227 GCF_019740435.1 Gambusia affinis
TCGAATGTTCATTGAGATTTTTTTAAATGACGCATTTGGTCTAGTGGGGGGGGGGGGGTGCGCGCGTTGTGAGGATCGAACGGGGGGGGGGGGGGTGCGCGCGTTGTGAGGATCGAACGGGGGGGGGGTGCAACACGCATTTTTTCAGACGGGGTGCCGGCTTGCTGCGGGCCGGTTCTAATATCATCCCAGGGGCCGTAGAAAATCTTCTCGCGGGCCGGATGTGGCCCGCGGGCCTTGACTCTGACATATGTGCGTTAAAGTTTTATAAACGTGACGAGACGTAAAGTTCCACCAAGGCATAAAGGTGGGAAACATTTCATGGCAATAGCTGGCTCAAAAATGGCTGCCATATTGAACTTCAAGTAGTTAAGGGGAAACATAAAAATCATGCGACCTGAGAGGTTAGCATGCTAATGTTAGTATTCACACCCAGAACCAGCCGTGCAGAAGGTGAAGTGGGAGGAGAGCAGTTAGCCAAGAGCCAACATGTACTCACACCGCCCCCTGGTGACAGGTGGAGGATCTGCTGCTGCGGGCATGAAGAGAAGAACTTTGACTAGGAAGGTTTGAGTCCTAGTCAAAGGACCTCAAAGGAGGACTGTCTGTTATTTAGTGACATGATTGCTAATGTCTGCTAGAAACATTTACACCATCGTTAAGAAAGTGATCACACCGTTCAGATCCGCAGCTGGTTCATCACATCCTGCTTTATGAACACATGAGGACCCGCCCCCACCTGGTGGCGGCCTCAGGGCTGCGTCCCGGCCGCCAATGGACACACGGTGAAAACCAAGTGATGCACATGTTTCAACGTCTTCAAATGAGACGTGTGTGTGTGTGTGTTTCAGCGTGGAGTCGGTCAGCGATGGACTCTTCCACACCGTAGAGCTGCTGATCCAGAACCGCTCACTGAGCCTGGTGGTGGACAACGGCGCCCCCAAGAGTCTGGGCAAGCTGGGCCGCCAGCCCTCTGTTGACCACAACACCCAGCTCTACATCGGCGGTATACACACACACACACACACACACACACACAGCTGCATTTGTTCAGGTTGCAGTTCTCACTGCGCTCCAGCAGGGGGCGGCAGTGTGGAGCTAATCAATTAATCTCTAACTGGAATATTCAGACTCTGAAGGTGGATTGGCTGAGAAATAATTGAACCAAAACTGTGCAAAAGAAATATTTTACATTTAAGATGAAAACCTGTCAGTAGATCCGTTTGACCAAGAATTCTTGAAAAAGTGCTGGAAAGGAAAAATAGATCAGTAAATATCATGCTAACTTTATTCTCAAAATTTCACTTTTTTTCTCACAATTTTTACTTTTTTCTTTGAATTCAGACTTTTATTTCATAATCTGGACTTTTTAATCTTGAATTCTTTATTCTTTGTCTCTTTGCTGTTGGTGTCATAATGGAGAGTCGGAGCCATCAGGCGTTTCCTCAGGCTGATCTTTGCTGCGTGTTCTCAGGAGTGCCCCCCCTGGTGGCGGCCTCAGGGCTGCGTCCCGGCCCGGAGCGTCTTCCTCCGGGTTTTGACGGCTGCATCCACAACGTTCGGATCAACGGAGAGATGCAGGACCTGAGCTTCAGAACCGCAGCAGAACCGCCGGGCCAGGTGAGACGCCATCATGACCTCTGACCTCTGCTAAGAAAACATCCTCTGGTTTAACTCCACCCATCCCTCATGTGGATTCTGACTTTAACCTCAGAATTAAAACTTATCACAAAACCTTGACATTAAACTCAAACTTTGACTTAATTTAAGACAGAATTAGTTTAATATCTGAATTTGTATTTTGATATTAGAATTCAACATTTTTTCTTACAATTTGACATCAAACTCATTTTTTTCTTTTTTCCCAGAATTTTTACAGTTTTTGTCAAAATTCTGATTTTATCTGCTGACCAGTTGTGAATCGTTGCTTTATAAATAAAGTTGACTGAAGCGTTTGTCCAGGGCCCGGCGGTTCTGGTCGGGTGCCACGCCTGCAGTGTGTGCGCAGCTGGAACCTGCAGGGAGGGAGGTCAGACCGGGGTCACCTGCAGCTGCCCTCCGGGCCGGATGGGGGCGCTGTGCGACGAGACGGCGGCCAGCGACCCCTGTCAGAACATCAGGTGAGCCGGTCCGGACTGCTCCGGTCGGGTCGGTTTCTTCTAAATCGAAACTGAATGAGGAAAGTTTGGGCCGAATATTTAGCATCTTCTCTGTCTTAAAGGGCCGGTATCACATTTCATCATATTTTATTGTTATTTCTTCATCAGAAACAAACCTGGTGTTTTGTTTTGGTTCCTTCATGCTTGTTCCTTTAATCTCCATGGCAACCATTTAGTTGCTAAACGCCAGAGTGGCCCTAGCCCCGCCTTCGAGGTGCAGCTCCTCCCCAACGCAGCTCCTACAGACTAGCCAGCAGCAATTGGCGTCAGCTGAGCTGCTGCTCAGAGCAACACTGGTAAAAACATTAAAGGATTAACAGAGGAGCCATGTTGGGACGACTTCCTGGAGGCGGAGCTTCAGGAAGGGTTTTTAAAGAGACAGAGGCCCAATTTGAAAACGTTATTTTAAACCATTTTTGACACATTTAGCATTTTTATAAGAACTGAAGGAAGCCAGTAAAACATGACACTGGCCCTTTTTATCAGCAGTTAGCAGCTAACTCTGACCCGGCCCTCCAGGTGTGTCTATGGTACCTGCGTTGCCACGGCGCAGACCTACAGCTGCCGCTGCGCTGACGGCTACCAGGGCCTGTCCTGCGACCGCCCCGCCTGCAGCTGCGCCCACGGAGAGTGCCGGACCTCCGAGTCCGGGGTTCCGGTCTGCCACTGCGAGCCGGGCTTCACCGGACCCACCTGCAACACAGGTAAGACCGGCGCCCCGCCAACCTCCGACCCCGCCGACCTCTGACCCTGCGCCTCACCACCTGCCCCTCCCGCCACAGAGCTGCGCTGCCAGGGCGAGACGCTGCGGGAGCAGCTGAAGCGGCACCAGGCCATGCGGACCTGCACCTCCACCACCAGGGTGCCGCGCGTGGCGTGTCCCCGGTCCTGCCAGGCGGCGGCGCCGCCCGGGGTCTGCTGCGGCGTCACCAAGACGCGCCGGCGGAAAGTGGCGTTCCGCTGCACGGACGGGTCGTCGTACTCAGAGGAGCTGGAGACGGCCCTGGAGTGCGGCTGTGGCCGGTGCCCGCTGTAGGCCCCGCCCCCCAGGTGTATGCCCCGCCCCTAGCTATGGGCCCCGCCCACCAGAGGAGCGGCCCTGGGCGAGCAGAACAGACACTCAGAGAAAATATATTGTAAAATATATGAGAAACATAGAACTTATTTTTATTATGGATTTTTCTAAGATGATAAAAGGACTCATAAGTTGTTTTTAATGTTTCATAGTATAAAAATATTTTCTACCTTTGTAATAAACTAGATTAACATTCCTTAAAGTATCTGAATTTAAAAGTTTTAATGTAAATCTTTATAAACATTTCCTCTAACCAAACGATCCTGATGTATTTGGCGTATTAGCATGACGTTAATGTGAGAAGAGGCTCCGCCCACCAGAACTCGGACCGCAGCGCCAACAGCTGAAACCAGGTGTCTGCACCCAGATATCCTTCACACTGGACCCCTCTGACCTCTGACCTCAGCTGCAGTCCAGTCTCCTCCAAACTCCTCCCAAGGCTCAATTTCTTCTGCAGTTTTTCCTTCCACTCAACTTTCTATGAGCATCTCTTTCTTCCTCTGAGGATCGAGTTGAGGTCGTGAACCAGATCCAGTTTTTAATAGATGAATTATTGGAGGTCAATCAGAGATTCCTCCTCAGGGATCCAGCAAGTCCGCCCGACCAGAACCACCTGCAGTCGCCTTATCACCATGGAAACCAGTTCTTCTTCTTCTGTGCCTTTCTGCAGTCAGATGTTTTCTGTCCCGTCCAGCTGCTGTGGATGGTTTGGATGTTTCCGAGGTTCTGCCGACCCGTACTGGACTGGACTGAACAGGACCGGCGGTTCTGAAACCGATCCAGCAGCGTAACGATGAATGTGAAACCGTTTGGGGATCAAACTTCTTCCTCCTCCTCTTCCTCTCAGCTCGACGCCACAGAAACAAAATGGAGTCTGTCTGTAAACGGGAAATTTTAACTTTTTTTTACTTCCGTTTTTGTTTCTGCTGCTTCTAAAAACGATCAAACGCTAAAAAAAAACAGCCGTTTTCTTTTTCTTTTACAATAATTTTAGGTTTTTTAGTGTCTTGAAAATGAGCCAATCAGCAGGCACTGCCCTGTTACCTAGCAACCAGAGCAGAGGTCCATCCCGATGCCAGCTGATTTTTATTTTATATCATGCAGGTTGTAAAGACACGATATCAAAACAAGCTATTAAGAAATTTGATTTGCATAAATGAGCTAATAAAATATGAGCTAAAACCAAAATAAAGTTTAATAATATTTCACACTCTTGTTAATTGTGTAGGAGGCTCTACTTCTGCTTTTCAAAGATGTACGGTGCTTTGCAGCCATTTTCAGCTGAGGGTAAACGTTGAGTTGGGGGCGTGGCCAACAGCAGCTTATTTGGATTTAAAGTGACAGTGCCCTAAAAAAGCTCACAGATTTAAAATGACCTAAGAATTGTTTTGTGCAAAAAATGTAAGAAACATGTTTTGTATAGAGCATAGGCCGCCCCTCCGCCCAGGTGGAGAGCCAACCCCCGTTTTACCAAGCGTCAGCAGCTCCTGTCATGACTCCTCATTTTCCTCCACTGGACAGCAGCTTCATACAGGAAGTGTAATAGGGCGGCCATCTTGGAACTACTGGAATGTTTAGTTTTGTTTACATCGAACCTTCAGTGACTAAACCTGCAGCACTGCTTCTTCCCCTCCAGTCGTCCCAGACACCCATGTGACTCCTCCCACTTGACTCCTCCTACACGTGGCTCCGCCCATTCTTTGGCCCCGCCCAGCCTTATGATAAAGGTTCGTTGTGAACAGAATAAACCTCAGCTACTAGTTATTGACAATAACTAAACTGATCTGTACTCTCACCTGTAAAGGTCGTAGGTTACATTTCATTAATTATGTGATTATAACTGATGGTTTAATTGAATGTTGGAATTAAACGTCTATTGAAACCAGTGAAGTCGTCATTGTCTGACGTCAAAATGCAGTTTCTTGATCCCTGAAGGAGGAAGTTATTCTGGGTGGAAATGTTTTTGTTCAGGACTGGACGAAGTTTTATGAAATTCATTTTTTTTTTTGCTTCTGCTGAGTTTAAAGATTTAAGGTGGTTTTTCACCGACAGGCCAGTAGAGGTCACTAATGAGGGCATCAAAGTCACATGTCTACCTGCACCAGCTAAGGCTAAGATTAGCCAATGCTATTGGCAGATCCAGCTTATTCATGGTAGGTGTTAGCCTGTACAAGGCCATTATATCTACTGCTAATGCTAAGTTATCCATGCTAATGGCCAACAGAGGAAGAAGACAGTCCAGCTCATGGCCAACCTCTCCAAAGCTAATACTAGCTAGTACTCTCCTCCTCATCTGCTCAGTTACCAGTTCTGGTTGCTAAGTTACCATCAGCCTATCAACAAACAGATCAGTAGCGTCTGATGGATCTATTCTCCTGTGTTAAGGAAGTAGCCATTGGTGGACAAGACTCTTAATCTTGGTACTAAAGCTGCTCTGTACATGTCTCAAGGTGAGCTGAGTCAAACTGTCTTCCTGTCCAAACTCTGGATGCATTCATTTTACTGAAGCTCTGTGATGTCACAGAGCTGGTGCTGATTGGTTCGTTAGCGGCGTGACGTCATAATTAACGTTTAAAAGCTTTCTGAAAGTCGTTTCTCAAGATTTGCTTTTCAACGGTTTTCTTTAGCGCCATCTGGGGGCCAAATGTCAGAAGTGCAGCTTTAAGGTTCTATACCTGCAGAACCAGAACCAACCAATGATTCACCTGCCCGTTTACCAGTGGGACCCAACCTGAGGCACAGGGGCCATTCATGGTCCCAGATTGGAGTTCTAGGAGCCACAGGAGACTTTTTATTTTACTAAATATTTTTATTGATTGATAGTTTTATTCTGCCTCATTTTATCGTTTAATTTTGTGTTTATTTAGTTTTTTTGACTGGAGAAATAGCTGTTGCCATGGTAACCCTAACCAGGATTTCAGGAAATTTAGTGAAGTTAAGCAGAAAAAGTTGACAGTTTTTCTTCTAAATGCTTCATGCCAACAGTTTTTATCAAAACCAAGCAGAACCGACCAGAACTTGGCTAGAATAATAGAGAAAAAAAGCGAGTCATGAATGAAGAAACAGCTCGGTTCTGTTTAATGACCCGTTTTCATTTTCACAGCAGTTGGAAAACGCTTTCCGAACCAGAACAGAAACACAGCAGAACCTTGTTCTCTCCGGGTCAGAACAGGGCGTGGCCAAGGGCCTGCAGCAGGTCCAACTCCAGGTAAACCCGGCAGAACGACAAGATGACGCCGACGGCCGAGAACCCAATCAGAACCCACAGAACCCGAGCGCTGAAGTAGAGTGGAGCCAAACTGAAAGAAAACAGAGCAGAACTTCAACAGAACCAGAATAGAACCCCCTTCATGGATCTGTTTCCGGTTCTGATCCAAACTAGCAGCAGATTCTAAAAGCTTTGGGTTTCATTTCATTGTGACTTTTTGTTTTTTAGTTTTTAGAGTTTTCTAGTTTTTATTAATTTTAGTTTTTAATAATTAGATTCATTTGTAGGTGCAGATGTCAAAAGGATCAAAGAATTGTGATTGTGTTTACGTCATTTCCAGAAAATGTTTTAAATTATTGTTGACCAATCAGCTGACAGGAGATTTATCTGAACTTTTGCTGTTTTGCCACCCAGCGCCACGAGGGGGCGCCAGGAGCTCCGTAATTTGCCAATAAACGGCCAAAAAATAATTTCACATCACTTTAAAAAGCTAATAAATATATTCATGACCATTTTTATTAAATCTGTAGCTCCAGTATGTTTTAGTTTTTTCCCATTAGAACTGTTTTTATTTATTTTAGTTCATTTTTTTTCAAGGTCAGTTTCTGTTATTTGATTATTGTTAGACACTATAATAACTATAACAACCTTGGGTGTAAGTTTATCAGCTAAATATTTTCATCTTGGGTGATTACATATTAACGATCTGCTGCAGAACCAGATCCACTGAAGTACCTACCGTCCCGGAGCCGACTCGGCGTAGCCCCAGAAGTAACACAGCCGTCCATAAAGGTAGAGCAGACCACAGAGGCTGGACAGGCCTGCAACACACACACACACACACACACACACTCTTACAGAAGTCAGAACTGGTGGGTGGGCCAGGTTCTGGCGGCCGGCGGCTCACCTTGGCTGAAGAAGACTCCCGCCATCCACAGAATGGTGATGAAGATGGGGAAGTACTCTGAACAATTCGCTCTGAAACAATGACAGAAAGTCACCACCAGGGGACGCCAGAGAGCCACTAACCACCAACAGAGAGCAAGAGCCTGTAGGAGGGAACAAAACTACCACAGCGCTTTGCAGATTAAGAAAAGGAGTACATTATTGTCAAAATACTTTCTAGAAAAAACATTGTCATTTCATTTTCATTATGGTAAACATTTAATATTTCTTAATCTTAGCAATTTTACTGTTATTTTCTTATTAATATAATTTTTCTGTTTCTTTTATTTATTAAAAAAATACTAATAGTTATTATAAATTAATAATTATTATTATCATCTGATCTCGCTCTGACAGATTTCGGTCAGTTTTTCCCTCCAGAACTGTGTTTAATCATTTTCAGGTCTATATGGTTTAAAAACCAAATGAATCATGTTGATGTAAAGGTCAAAAATAACATTAAAGGTGGAAAAATTACAGCAACCTGGCATTTATTATGAAAAAAAAATCCTCATCCTAATAAGGGCTTTATTACGATGAGAATAATAAAGTTCTTATTATGAACTTCCAGTTATTAATGTTAAAAAACCCAGTTATTTTAAAATTATTTTATATTATTTTTTGCCATTGTCTACTTCTTGTTTCACAGGAGCATCAATAAATATAAATATGTTGAAATGCGTATGTGCAGCTTAGTGATATAAATCAGATTTTTTTTAAAAGGCCTCAGCATTTGATCAAACTCGTTTTAGGAATTTTGATTGATCAGGTTCAACTTCTGCTAATGCTAAGTTGTGATCATTGGAAATGATCATCTCCAAGCCATGCTTTCACCCAGAATTATGAAACTTGGGCGTGCTGTGGTAGCGTAGGGGATAGCACAACCCACATTTGGAGGCCTTCAGTCCTCGACACGGCGGTCGCAGGTTTGATTCCCGGACCCAACATTTGCCGCATGTCTTCCCCTTCTCCTATCAGCCTACTGTCATATAAGGAACACTAGAGCCCACAAAAGACCCCTGGTGGAGTAAAAAAAAAAGTTAAAAAAAAAACAAAACAAAAAATCCAAAAAGAATTATGAAACTTGGTGCACATGTGTATCTTGTCAGGATGTACAAAAAGTCTCTTGGAGCCATGGTTCAAACCAAACAGAAGTTGGACATTTTGGATCAAAGCCGCTTTTTTTAATAGACGTCGTATCTGATCAAACTCGTCATACAGCTTTTGACATACAGACTTCAGAATCACTCAGCAGAGTCTTGAGGCATTGAAGGTCAAAAGTTATCAAATCATTTTTTGTACATCAAAGCATGTGGGCGTCATGAAACATCAAGGTTTAATAACTTCCACACACAAGGACACAGCTGCATCAGACTTCCTATGTCTCACTACAGACCGACCCTCATCACATTCGCATGGTCAATTGATGACATCACCTAAGCCCTGCCCACTTCCAACAGGAAGTGGGCAGGAAGTTTATTTTTTTGGTTGTCTTAATTTTACTTTTTGATTCATGAAGTCTGCCAACGCTGCGTGCTGGCTGAATGGCGAATTTTAAGCCTTCGCCATATGCAATAAATCACACATGCATCATCCAATTTGCACAAAACTGGATATGTATGACCTTTCTAAACCTCTAAAGAGGCCAATAGTATTATATATGGACTTTGGCTCAAGGGTGCCCCCTACATTGTTTCAACAGTTGCATCTCCCTGATTCATCATCTGATCTGCTCCAATTTTTTTGTGCGTCATAATGGAGCATTGCTTCACATTGGTGTGGTAGATTTATGCCATCTCTAACGCCCCACCCACTCAGAGAAGATGCTGAAAATAATATGGTGACTCATTCTGCTTCACCCTGTATGTTACATGAGATTGAAACTTTATCCACTAATATTTTATAACACACATGACATGTATCAAACCCGACAGGAAGTCCTCGCCAATCCTTCCCACAAAACAGGAAGTGACAGTAAATCCTTTCTGGAAAATCGGCTTTCACCAAACTTTAAAGACATGCTGCTGGACTCGCATTGAAATGGACAGAAGGTTATATGGAAGATTTACTAAAAGCGCCACCTGGTGGATGGGTGTAGGAACGGCATGAGAACATTCATGGTGGGATGGCCACAGGAAGCGGGCCATCCCACCATACCAGGCTGCGTGGAGCTTTTATTATTATTTTTATTAGTAGTATTTTCTTTTTCCTCTTTCTTTTTTTTAAATCAACTTATCCTATTGTGTTATCATTTTGTATAGCACTTTAGTGCAGTTTCAAACCTGTTTTTAAAACTGCTCTATGAATAAATTTGACATTGTGGAGACTTTACACCGACTTCCATTTATTTTCTACAGCCTAACCCGTTTCCCCTCATGGGGACTAGAACTTGTCCCCATAAGGAGCAGAGGTCCCCACAACCCCACAATGTAGACAGAGGTAGGTCCCCACAAGGATATAAAAACCCACTCACACACACACACACACAGAGGTACTGACTGGGCTCTGAAGATCCGCTCGAACTCCGGCGGCCCGCTGATGCAGGGCGGAGACACCGAATACTTCCTCCTGGCATAAATGACCTGCAGGGAAAAATAAGCTGCACACACACACACACACACACACACTGTCATCATCATCCTCACCTTCATCAGGCTGATTTTCATACAAGTTTATTTTCCGGGTCGGTTCCGACCGGACTGTGGGAACATTGGAGGTCCACTCTGTCAACACTGGATGCAAATTAATTCTTAAAAGCTTCAGCCGAATAAACTGTTTATCACCAAGGCTTCAGATTTACAGTCAGCTGAGCGGTTTCCATGGAAACCAGCAAGATATCAGTACAGCAGAGCGAAGCTGAACCGGACCCAGTTCCTGGTTCTTACCTTGCTCCAGAACTCCCAGTACGGTCACAGCGCCAAGTCCGACTGCCTCATCCAGCATGGCTGCAGGCCGACAGGTGAGACTGAGGCTAGGACCACGGGGAGAGAATACACCTGCAGGGGGCGGAGCCAAAAAACTACAGGGGGCGGCACCACGCCAGACATGTTGGATAGAGGAGGCAAAGCCACAAAAGAGAGGGGAAAAAAGAAACTCTTGAAAGAGACAAGTGGAAAAGAATTATATTCACAAAAATTAAAAAATAAACTTGAATTGAGCACTATGGAAGCCCGTTTCTATGGAAGCCCGTTTCCGCCACTCTGGTAAAATAAATAAATAATATTAAAAGTAAATATCTTATTACAGTATCTCGAAATTTCAAGATTTTTATTCTTATTATGAGTAGTTTTGTTTTTTTTGTTTTTGTTTTTTTTTTACCAGCGTGTCGGAAACAGACTTCCATAGAGTACACATGGGTGGAGCAAAAAAACAAATAAAACAAAAATAAAAGACCTGCAGGAGATGGGGCCAAATCAGACGGTTGTGGGATAAAAAGCCAAAAAATGGAAAAAACAAAAAATAAAATAAAAAATGAAATAAACTCTTGCCGTGGGCGGAGGTAAATAAATAAATACAAATAGTACCTGCACCTTTCTAAAGAATGGTGTTACCACACCTGATTGGACGAAAGAAGTTGACTTTAAACGATGCTCAATCCGAACATGTCCACCGGACTGAACAAACCCTAACTTAACATTATTAAATTTTGCTGGTTTACTTCAGTAGCATTTCACTTCCATCTATTTATTTAGCTTCACCAACTCGCGGTTATGCGTCGCTCCACAACTAAACATGTCACCCTAAATATGGTGTAACTTTCCTAACTTCAAAGTTTCCAATTAAAGTAGTATAGCTCACATTTATCCCCTACAGATGTGATTTGTTCCCTCGCGCATCTTCTGCGTTTCATTTTATTTTAACGCTCTCGTGCGCCATAACACCCAGAATGCATTGCAGCGTAAACAACATGGCGGCGTCCGTGACAATAATTTGTAAAAAAAAAAGTCTACAATATTTTTTTTAACGCATTTCCATTTTTTACAAAGTGTCAACGTGCTGTTTCAACTAATCGCGGATCCATTTAACAGAACTTTCGGTTACATTTCAAATTAAAAGCATTGATCACTATTTTAATAACGGTAGAAGTTTTTTTTTGTGGCACCTCACATTTTATTTAAACATTTTTCCAAATGAATTTTGGTTGCTGAAATAATGTGAAACTGACTGTTAAAAAGTAAGTGAACATAGAAATATAAAATATGTTCGACTGGCCTTGAGAAAAAGGGTGAATCTTTGTTTTCTAGTTCTTTTTAAATACCAGTGGTTCCACTGAGATGTGGTTCTTTCAGGTTATTTCAGGTCCATAAAGCTGAATCACGATGATGATGATGTTCTGTTTCCAGATAAAAACCAAACCAAACCGCACATTTGTTTCTAGAGAACTATATTTACATAATACTCTTGTTTTACAGAGAACCATATCAAAAGTATAAAATACTTACAAAATTCAGCTGCAATATATAAAAATAATTTCTATCTTCTCCAGATCATTAGGAAAGGTTTACATAACAAAAATATATTTATAGACATTTACAGAGAGCCGTTTGGGCCCAGAGGCGGCAGAACCGAGCCCTGCACGGGAAACCCAAATCCAACCGGACACACGGAAACAGTACAGTAGATAATCCCACACTGTTGGGGTCAGAGGTCAGAACCGACCAGAACAGAACCAGAAACATCCAGAGGCGAAGCTGGCCGTCCAAACGCTGCGATCTGGATCAGAACCGCTTCACTTCATGACCTGAACCTGCAGCAGATTAACACATTTACTGGGTTTTTCTGCCAGATTAGATGCTGAAGGTCAGATTATAATCCACGGCCTGGCAGACCGGACTCGGGGTTCAGGCCGCATTTCCTGCAGAGCTTCATTAATGCAGAGTGATCGCCACGGAAACATCCTGAAAGGAGCAGCTTTGCATAAACAGAACCAACTGTTGTTGTTTCCATAAATTTCCCTACAGTATGAAAATGAAGCTTCAGCCTGGAGGCAGAGAGGAGGAACAAGATGGCCGCCACGGGGTGCGGGGGTGGGGGGGGGGGTCCAGTGGTTCAGTAGTACTCTCCATCAGATTTACACTCCTGGCAGAACCAGGAAGCACCAACATCCAGGAACAGGAAGTCATCCTGGGAACGGTTCCTGTAGCGCAGTGATGATGTCATCAACACACCTGGGAACCAGAGCTGGGATTGAACAGGAAGTGGATCAAACTTCTGGAGTGCCTGGTGAAAGACCCGGGTCGGGTTCTGGATGGTTCTGAGGAGTCGATGATGTCATCAGCAGGGATCAATAAATACGTCATAAAACTAATTCAGATCCAATAACTGATCAATGGGAAGGAAAATGAATGAGTTCTTCTCTCCAATCAAAACATTGGACCTGCTCTCTGATTGGTTACCAGAATGAACCAATCAGAGAGCAGAACCACAGTCTGGCTGGTTCTGCTCTCTGATTGGTTTGTCTGCTGTGACATCAGAACACCTCTGACCTCTGAACGTGAACCAGAAGGGGCGTGGCTTTGAGAACAGGAAGTGATGTAATATAAACCTTTAATGCCGTTTTCCTGTTTGTCCAGTCAAGAGCTGGAGTCCCATGATGATGGTGGTGGTTCTGGTCCGGTAAGGTTCAGAATCGCTCCACTGCTGGTCAGAGTTCAGAGGTCAGAACCAACCGACTGTCAGCCTGTAAACAAGCCGCCGCCCACTTTCCGTCAGAACCAGAACCAGAACCAGAACCGGGTCAGGACCAGGCCTATGTGTGTCCGGCCAGCAGCTCGTCCAGGTCGGCCATCCACTCCTGCGTGCTCTGGCCCTTCAGCAGCGAGTCGACCAGCTCGCTCTCGGCGGCGAAGCTTCCCGCCGCCGCGTTGTAGCCGAACGACAGCTGCTGCTGCTGCTGCCCGCCGCCGCGGCTCACCTGGTAACCTTGGTTACATGGCAGCGCCTGGCGCCCGCTGGACTGCGGCGCTCCATACGCCGCAAGGTCCGGCAGCACCGGCCCGCTTTGATTGGCTGGCTGGTGCTGAGTCTGAGCGGCCAGCGGCGCCCTCTGCTGGGCGGCCATGTTATTCTGCATCATTTGCTGGTTGAGGCCCGGCACGCCGCGGCCACCGAAAGAGCCGGAGGCCATCTTGGGGATGCGTGGCTGCTGCATGTGGAAGGCGTTGGTGGCGAAGGCGTTGGCATGCAGCGCGGCGGCGCCGGCCGGCTGCTGCTGCCAGGCGGCGCCTGCCATGGCTCCGCCCATCCCACCCGCCTGCATGCGCGCTGCGGCCAGCTGCTGCTGCTGCTTCAGCATGGCGGCGTTGGGTGGCTTCAGCAGCTGCTGCTGCGGCAGCTGCCTGTAGGGGGCGCCCATAGGGCCCAGCGGCTGGCGCTGCTGGCCGGGGTGAAGGGTCATGCCGCCGTACAGCGAGTCCACGCTGGCTCCGCCCCCTCCACAAGACGGCAGGCTGATGTCAGCCTGATTGGCCGCAGGGGGCGCGGCCACGCTGCCACCGGGCCCCGCCCCCTGCGCCATGCTCATTCCCATCATGCCCTGGTTCTGGGCGAACATGCGGGCGCCGGGGGCGGGGCTTCCCATAGAGCCCATGTTGCTGATTGGCTGAGAGGAACCTGAGAAAAAAAACGTAAAACACTCAGTTCTAAACTACAAATTGTACAGTTTCTGTAAAAAGGATCAGGAACTAAATTCTGATCCAGCCCGGTCCAGTTCTGGGAGGCTCAGTGAGGAACCAGTCAGGACCGGACAGATTCTGAAACTACCGGACCAGCAGAGACCCGGAGACCTCAGTGAGGAACCCCAACCCGTGATGTGAGTCGGCGCTCTGCAACCTGCAGCCTAGAAACTAACCGACTCAGCTGCAGAAATATTTTATTACTATTTTAAAATAAACTCTGAGCTGCGATGTTAAATCGATGCGAGTCTGTGGAGCCACAGAACCAACAGATCCTTTATTTCCCAGTCAAATGAGCTTCGATCCAGAACCGCAACAAACAGAAACAAACGGCGGCGGAGGAGGAGCTGATATCCACAAACATCAGAACAAACAACATGAAAGATAAAAGCAGCAGAATCACCAGGCCTGCTGAGAACAGGTTCTGCTGGTACCGGCCCGGCCCGGTCCGGCTGAGCGGTTCTACCTGTGAACGGTGCGACGTTCTGCTGGGAGAACGGGTTCTGGCCGGCAGCTGGACCCGCCTGGTCCTGGTACTGAGGCGGCGGTCGGGTCAGGTGTCGCTGCAGCTGCTGGTCCTGGCGCTGCTTCTCCTGCATGAATCATTTTAAAGCTTTTATTCCCCAAAATCAATTAGAAAAAATTATTTTTTCCATTTTTAATTTTCACTCATTTCAAATTTTTCTTTCTTCATTTATTTTATTTTTCTGGTCATTTGGTGGAAGTGCATCATTCCACCAGATGACCTCTGACCCCTCCAGGCTGCAGACGGTCAGTGGCGCCCCCTGCCGTCCTGCCTGAGAGCTGCAGGTGAGTCGTACCTGTTCAGCCAGCAGCTGCCTCTGCATGAACTGCTGCTGCTTCAGCGCCGCCATCGGGTCTCTCAGGAAGGCCGCGTTGCCATGGTTACCCGCCATGGCATTGGGCCCCTGCACCGCTGCCGCCATGGCGTTGTTCCCAGGGCCGGAGGTCATGGCCGGACCCGAAACGTGAGGAGAAGCAGAGAAGTTCTGATCCTGCGACAGAAAGGAGACGGATTCAGGTCCGCTGCAGCAGAACCAGAACCAGAACCAACCAGTAATAATTCTGTCCCTCACATCTGGTCACAATTTGATCTGAATTCATAAACAGAAGCTGTAAAAAAAGTCTTGTCCTCCAAGATGGCCGCCTGGGAGAAAATCAGAGGAAACAATAAAATCTTTAAAATCCAGACGGACGAGGAGGAGGGGGGGCAGGTCATGGCCCCCTTTAGCCCACTGTTGCCCCTAGCAACCAGCTGCTGACACACAGACAGCAGCCCGGCTGGTTCTGAATGAAAAGCCTCCTCCAGCCCCTCCCCCACCTGTTGCTGCTCTCTCCTGGTCAGCTAGCTGAAACACTAAATAAGGTGCTGTCCCTTTAAGAGGGTTACCACAGTTCTGATGCGGCCAAACATCAGAACTGTAAAACAAGATGGCCGCCCAGGACTACAGAAACATTTTAAAAGTCATCGCCTCGGGGGGCGCAGGGTTAAAGCACATATGGAGGCCTCGGTCCTCGGCGAGGCCGTCGCAGGTTCGATTCCCTTTGCTGCTTGTGTTCTCTCATTCCTAGCTATTAAATAAAGCCCATATAACCTTTAAAAAAAAGAACTCATCGCCAGCCCGGCACCACCACCTGGTGATGCTCCTCAATGGGCCGGAGAGAGTCGCTGTGCGTACAGCAGCCGGCCCGGAGCCACACTTTGGGCAACAAAGTGTGTGTCCTACCTGTGGGTGTGTGAGGTGCGGCCTGAAGCTCATGCTGCTCTGCTTCTGCTGCCTCAACAGGCTCAGCAGGGCCGCCTTGTCCTGGCCCTGGCCGCTGGGGGCCCTCGGGGGCCCGGGCCCCCCGGGGCCGGCCTCATAGTGCGACAGAGGGATGGTGTTCTTGTAGTTGAGGACGGTGGCGGGGCTCTGTGCAGCCGGGTGGCTCAGCGGGGGCCCGGAGGACAGGTGCGGCAGCATGGCAGGGGCCCCGGTGGGCCCCGGCAGGTAGCCTCCGGCCCCCGCCTTCGGGGAGCCCTTGGTAGGCGGGGCGGGCAGCAGCAGCTGCTTCTGGGCGGCGGGGGCGAAGTCGGAGGGGTAGAGGGCGGGGCTCTGGGAACTGTTGGCCATCTGCGTCCAGGTGGGGGCACCGTGGGGCCCCTGGCCATGGAACTTGGCCCCCGGCGGGGGCTTATGCATCTTGCCCTGGATGTGCGCCCTCTGCTGGGCAGCCAGCTGCTGCAGCTGCTGGGCGGGGGACAGGTCCTTTTGGGGGGGCAGCAGCTGCAGCGGGCGGGGGGGCGGGGCCGGGGAGGGGGCGGAGCCCGAGGCAGCCGGGGAGCCGCCGGAGAGGGGCGGGCCCCCTGCAGAGCTGGCCCTGAGGCGGGGGGAGCCGGTGCGGGAGTCTGGCTCGAAGGAGGCGGGCGCCGGCGAGAACTCGGCCTTCACGCTGGACAGGTCGGGGGGCGGAGGGGCGGGGCCGGCGGCCGGCGGGGCGGGGGCGGCCCCGGGGCCCCCTGGCGGGTCCTTGCGGTCCTCAAAGCTGTAGTTGAGGATGTCCTGGATGTCCTCGATGGGGACGGAGCAGTTCAGCTCCTCCATCAGCTCCTTCCACTCCTGCTCGTTCAGGTTCAGGTCCAGGAAGAGCCCGTTGCCCCCGGCGACAGATGGCGGCATGATGGGCAGGATGTCCTCTGGCTCCTGCTTCATCTCCTTCTGGTGGAAGTCGGGCTCTGGGTCCGGCGGCTCGGCCCTGCGTGGCCCGTTGGCAGTCCGGTCCGTCAGGCCCGGCTTGGCGTCCGGGCCGGTGCCGTTCTCCAGGCAGGCCTTCTTATTGGCCGGCAGGCCGTCGCACACGCCGTTACTCAGAGGGGAGCCGCCGCCCTCCAGCTTCCTCTTCACCACATCATGAAGCTGCAGAAACAGGCAGGGGAGGGGAGAGACGCATCATCGCAGTGGAAAGGATGAAACTATTGATCTATTGATAATAATAATAAATCTGCATTTATTGGAATTATCAGAATAATCTATGCTAAAATAATCCCTAATGTAGCCGTACTAATATTTAATGCTGCATTTTAGAAAAACGTTCAAAAATAAAATTTAATACAATAGGAAAATTACAAAATATTCAGAGCCGACCGGAGCTGGAAGGCCGCTGGATGTGAAGCGTTTGAGGAATGTGGGACATCTCAGCGCTCTGCCGGATGGATTCAGCTTCCTTTAGTTTCATCACCAGGAAGTTTTATACTTTATACTCAAAAACATTTACAGTAAAAACTGGAATACAATCACTTCAACATGAGCTTCCAAACATCAGATTTAAACAGAGGAAGCTTTTATTAGTAACGTTTCCATCAATGTTTTTAATAATTACTTTAACGTATTGGAAACTCTCTTGTGGTGGTTTTTCCGCTGCAATATTAAGTTTTTCCATGTATGTTAATGTCTGAGATTTCTGAGGTTTTAGATATTTTTCTTCCTGAACCTTTATCAGATATAAACAGAAACTATTTTGAGTTTTTATGACTTATTTTTATTAAGTCATTGGAACGTTTTATTGTTTTTTCTCGTTGGTAAATAAAGAGTCGTTTTCATATGCAGCTCCTGCTGAAACAAAGTAAAAAAGAAATCGATTCCAATCAGTTGAACCAGAGTTTAGATCTTGGTAACGAACTACTTCCTGCTCTGGCTGAGAGCGACCCGTCACGAGGACGAGGACCTGGCAGCGAGTCTCCAGGTGGATCTGATGCGTTCGCAGCACAAAATGCCACAAATGCCGTAAACAGGGCGCGGCGGCGGCCATCTTTACTGCCGTAAACAGGGCGCGGCGGCTGCCATCTTTACTGCCGTAAACAGGGCGCGGCGGCTGCCATCTTTACTGCCGTAAACAGGGCGCGGCGGCTGCCATCTTTACTGCCGTAAACAGGGCGCCACTGGGTAACGGCAACGTTCTTCTGTTGCTTCGGGGTCAGAAACCGTTGAAGCAGAAGTCTGGTTGCCGTCGGGTTGAATTAGTAGCAGAAACGACAATGCAGACAGAAAAACAGAAAAGATTTCTGTAAAATTAATCAGAACTGAGCATCAGGACCTGCTGGGTGAATGTTGCCATGGTGACCCCGTCTTTAAGGTTATCACGCCTCACAATGAGTCCAATCCAGGAGCAGAGAGCAATGAGGACGAACGATTCAGTTCAGTAGCTAACGATAAACTTCACTAACGATTCAGTTCACTAGCTAACGATTCAGTTGAGTAGCTAACGATTCACTTCACTAACGATTCAGTTCAGTAGCTAACGATTCACTTCACTAACGATTCAGTTCACTAGCTAACGATTCACTTCACTAACGATTCAGTTCACTAGCTAACGATTCAGTTCACTAGCTAACGATTCAGTTCACTAGCTAACGATTCAGTTCACTAGCTAACGATTCAGTTCACTAGCTAACGATTCAGTTCACTAGCTAACGATTCAGTTCACTAGCTAACGATTCACTAGCTAACGATTCAGTTCACTAGCTAACGATTCAGTTCACTAGCTAACGATTCAGTTCACTAGCTAACGATTCCCTTCACTAGCTAACGATTCACTTCACTAGCTAACGATTCACTTCACTAGCTAACGATTCACTTCACTAGCTAACGATTCCCTTCACTAGCTAACGATTCCCTTCACTAGCTAACGATTCCCTTCACAAGCTAACGATTCCCTTCACAAGCTAACGATTCCCTTCACAAGCTAACGATTCCCTTCACTAGCTAACGATTCACTTCACTAGCTAACGATTCACTTCACTAGCTAACGATTCCCTTCACTAGCTAACGATTCCCTTCACTAGCTAACGATTCCCTTCACTAGCTAACGATTCCCTTCACTAGCTAACGATTCCCTTCACTAGCTAACGATTCCCTTCACTAGCTAACGATTCCCTTCACTAGCTAACGATTCACTTCACTAGCTAACGATTCACTTCACTAGCTAACGATTCCCTTCACTAGCTAACGATTCCCTTCACTAGCTAACGATTCCCTTCACTAGCTAACGATTCACTTCACTAGCTAACGATTCCCTTCACTAGCTAACGATTCCCTTCACTAGCTAACGATTCCCTTCACTAGCTAACGATTCCCTTCACTAGCTAACGATTCCCTTCACTAGCTAACGATTCACTTCACTAGCTAACGATTCCCTTCACTAGCTAACGATTCCCTTCTCTATCTAACGATTCCTTCACTAGCTAACGATTCCCTTCACTAGCTAACGATTCCCTTCACTAGCTAACGATTCCCTTCACTAGCTAACGATTCCCTTCACTAGCTAACGATTCCCTTCACAAGCTAACGATTCCCTTCACAAGCTAACGATTCCCTTCACTAGCTAACGATTCACTTCACTAGCTAACGATTCACTTCACTAGCTAACGATTCACTTCACTAGCTAACGATTCACTTCACTAGCTAACGATTCCCTTCACTAGCTAACGATTCCCTTCACTAGCTAACGATTCCCTTCACTAACGATTCCTTCACTAGCTAACGATTCACTTCACTAGCTAACGATTCACTTCACTAGCTAACGATTCACTTCACTAGCTAACGATTCCCTTCACTAGCTAACGATTCCCTTCACTAGCTAACGATTCCCTTCACAAGCTAACGATTCCCTTCACTAGCTAACGATTCCCTTCACTAGCTAACGATTCCCTTCACTAGCTAACGATTCCCTTCACTAGCTAACGATTCCCTTCACTAGCTAACGATTCCCTTCACTAGCTAACGATTCCCTTCACTAGCTAACGATTCCCTTCACTAGCTAACGAGTCCCTTCACTAGCTAACGATTCCCTTCACTAGCTAACGATTCCCTTCACTAGCTAACGATTCCCTTCACTAGCTAACGATTCCCTTCACTAGCTAACGATTCCCTTCACTAGCTAACGATTCCCTTCACTAGCTAACGATTCCCTTCACTATTTAACGATTCCCTTCACTAGCTAACGATTCCCTTCACTAGCTAACGAGTCCCTTCACTAGCTAACGATTCCCTTCACTAGCTAACGATTCCCTTCACTAGCTAACGATTCCCTTCACTAGCTAACGATTCCCTTCACTAGCTAACGATTCCCTTCACTAGCTAACGATTCACTTCACTAGCTAACGATTCACTTCACTAGCTAACGATTCACTTCACTAGCTAACGATTCACTTCACTAGCTAACGATTCACTTCACTAGCTAACGATTCACTTCACTAGCTAACGATTCACTTCACTAGCTAACGATTCACTTCACTAGCAGCAGCTGTTTCTCAACTTACAGAGTTTCATTTTGGGCCAAATCAAAAATCTGACTGTTCTTAAAGGGATGGTTGTGCCACGATGTATTGCTAAAACCCATTAAACTCTTAATGAGTAGCTGTTTGTTTTACCTTTAATTAAACGTTTCTTAAATAATATTGAACATCTCCTCCAGGATTGTGCGATTGTTTTGTGGTTTTTTGCAATCAAAATCACAGATGTTGTGGTGTTAATTTATAAATATTTGTATGATATTTGCATTAATGTAACTTTTTATTAAATTTATCATAAACCCAATGTCACTGATCAATTTTGAGAAAAATCTGCAGTAAAATCAGAAACAAAATGTGGTGATCTGATGATTTTGTGTGAATTTTGCAGATTAAAAAAAATAAAACTGCAAGGACTTATTGAAGTAACCAGGAGTATAGTGAGCCTGATAAAAAGCTACGGCGGGCCAGATTTGGCCCCTGGGCCTTGAGTTTGACATGTGTGACTTGGAGTAAAATCCAGCTGCTTGGAGCTGCTTCTGGTTCAAAGTAAAAGGAGCCCTGACCAACATGGCTTAACGTTTGTTTCTGGTTTCTCAAGTTGGTGACTGTATGATGTTTTTATGACTTCATGTTTTTGTGAGGCAAAGCTCTTTAAACTGCCTCTATGGATTGATTAATTGATTGATAATCCAGCACATGACAATAATCAGAGCCAGTATGGTGTGATATCAGAGTGGTCCGGTTTCCTGTGATACAGTCAGTAGAAACCCGTCCCATCCCAGTAAGACCTTAACCCCAGATTTCCAGGAACCAGAACCGAGCTCTGCCCAGCTCTCTGAGGGTGTGATTACCTTCCCCCGTAGTTCCCCTGCAGTGTGTGGATCGGACTCACCACCTGCCGGGTTGTGTTTCGGCTCTGCTCCGCCGCCGTCCCGCTGCCCTCCACGCCGACACCCGGCGCCCGCGGGGCGTCCTGCTCCGCGGTGGGCTGCGGCTGTCGGTGCTTGCTGGCCCGCTTGGCCTTGTTCTGCAGCAGCCGCTGGTGCAGGCTGATGGTGTGCTGCCGGTCCAGCTCCAGCCGCTCCGGCGCGGCACCGTCGTAGCGGGTTTCGCAGTTGTTGTGATGCTGCCGGAAGAGCTCGATCCTCCGGCGGAGCCGCTCCATCACCGCGCTGTGTCGCGGTGTAACAAAATCCGCCATCATCAATAAAGACCTGCAGTGAACTCCCGCCTCAGGTTTCGTCCATAAAATGCAGATTATGGCTCTCTGTCACTCTGGGCGTCTATACACCCCCCTGGCCCTTTACAAAGACTCCTGTGCTGGCTCCATGGAGGCGACCTTTGTCTCTAACGGCCTTCAGTCGCAGCGGCACTCACTGCCGGAAAGGAAAAGTAAGGTTTCTGGGTAAAATACCGTTCAGCCTCCTCAGTTCAGTTGCTAAACATCAGCTCATTTAACTGGCTGAGCTACTGGAGCCTCAGTCGCTGTAATGGTATCTAAAACCTGCTGCTTTCTGGATAAAAACATCTCCAAAACAAACACCAAACTAACTCCCGACCAGCTACTGAAACTTAGCACATTCCTGCACTCCAAATCAGAGCCAAATATTCGGAAAACTCGCACAAACTCGGTGTGTTTGAGACCCGGCAACCAGCAGCCTCGGGCCGGACGCCGGGTTCTGTGTTGGAGGTGGTTTTCCACCCGCTGGGAGCGGCATTACTGCTCTCCAACTTAGCCCAAACTTTTATTTTGAGTCGGGAGTTAGCTTTGGTTAGCAAATAGGAGCTAGGAGGCTGAAGTTGGCTTCCGATTCGGAGTAAAGGACTACTTCACAGTTTTTAGGGATTCTTAGATAATCTTAATACATTACAGGTCGAAATCTAGAAGATACAGTGACCGGATCTGGACTGAATTACCACAAATAGTTTTAAACCAACAGTTTAAAACCATTTAAAGAAAAATTTACTCAACTGTGTAAACTCACCCAAATAAAACAAATCTTGACAGATAACAAAAATAGTTTTAAGTAAAATGTCTTTCAGTGTAGAAAAATTTAGTTCATACTGTCACTTCAAGACTTAAAGACAGTTGCTTTAAAGCAGGATCCAATCTAATATGATTAAAACAGCTTCAAATAGCTTATCCTCTTTTTATAAACACCAGAAATGTTTTATAAATTACACAATCTGTCTTTTAATTATTATAGGAAGGCTTTACTCAGGTTTGGTCTTTAAATGTAGTGTTAATTCTAAACTAGATGTAACAAAGTATACCAGATTCCTTTAAAACTGTGAATTAGCCTTTTATTCAATCTACCAACCGGATGCCAACTTCGCCATGGTGAGCTAACTGTGAATCAAACTTATAACATCTAAAACAATAATTTAATAGAATGGTTAAATCTACGGCTTTCGCTTTTCTAAATACTGTGTTTTAGAATGTAAGGTTTATCACACTTACTGTGAAAATGTAGTAGTCCGCTCTCCCTAAAGCATCTGTCCGGCGAACAGCAGCTGATCCTCCGCCTCCCTGTAGCCGTTAGCCGCTGTGTTATGGGTCGACGGGCCTGAAACATTTAAATAAATCTTCATACTTTAAGTGACTTCGAATCACCGCAGCGGATATTCCTCCTTCACTTTGACGGAGCCCGAGTCGGGGAGTGAGCGATTCAGAACGAGCCACAGCTCAGGCTAACCGCGTCCCTCCTCCCTGCTTCTATTGTTTCCCTGCGAACAGGCAGCTATGTCCGGCCATCTTGGAAACTTTCTCTTTTCTTCCATCAGTGAGGAATGTTCCTGCTCCCGCCTCACCGCTGACTGGCATCCGAAACAGCCAATCAAAAACGGACATCGCCTCACCACTGACGGACAGCAAAGAGTAACCAATCAGGGCGAGTATTGCCTGTCAATGTGACGAACAGCAGAGCCAATCAGAGCGCAACTGCTCTGCAACCAGCGCGTGTATTTTAAATTAAATTTACTTGTCAGACTTGAATTAGCAGAAATCTCATTAATTTTGGAAGATTTTTGAAATATTAAAACAGAAAATGTCACTATGAAATAATACTGGTTATTTATTTTATTAAAATTATATACAATTCCCAATATTCACTTTTTTTTTTATAAAGGGGCTTATTTAATTAAAAACAGTTTAAGAAGAATATTTTTTTCCTTTATAAAAATCCATTAGAATTTTCTTCTGCTCATAAACAACTTTTAAAATAAATTGTAATTATCTACATGAGAAAAATGCTACACTGAACACTTAAATACTATTTGTATTTAAGAAAAATTTATTGAGGGCGAATTGATCCAAAAATATTGATATCAATCCCAACTTGATATCAGTATCAGATCAATACTTTAGTTTCAGATTCAGTCTTTAAATTTAATTCTGTTTTTGTATCAGAGATTCTCATTTGCTCTTAAATAATATTTTTTACTTTATTAAGGAAGCTATGCACACAAATGTTTTATAATCATGTTAATATCTTAAATATTTTGTCAACACCTAAAAATTTTGTCCAAAATTTATCTTAGATTGTAACTAAATAATTTAAACAAAGAACAATAAAGATCAGAAGTTTAATTTATTAACCAAAATATGTACATATATGTATATATATATCCCTTCTGAAGCTGCTACCCCCTGACCCGACCCCGGAGAAAGCAGAAGAAAATGGATGTGTATATAAACATATATATATATATATATATATATATATATATATATACACACACACACACACACACACAAGTATTGGCATCAATATTGGTCATACTGGCCCTCCACTACTCATCAAATTAACAGTACTTTTACTCGATTACTTTTGTACTCTTTCCAGCTCTGAATAAACAAACTGCAGCCGTTGGGTTTGTTTCCATTCAGCCTTTTTTTATTCATCAAAACAAACATTTGCTTCACCGACATCAGGCCCCTCATCACAGTGTTTCATTCACAGCCAGGCTTTCTGCTGCCAGTCGCTCCAAACCGCCAGAGGAAGTCAAAACGCAGCAGATACAGTGTTCAGCTCACAGTCGGAGCGCGGTCAGCCCCCAAACTCCCCGTCCAGATCAACCCACGGACCGGCCAATCCCAGCAGGCGTTCACAAACCAGGCCGCCCACCGGGACTTGAGAAACCCCCAGCGGGAAACTGTTTGGCTGTGAACCCCCCCTCACATGATCAACCTCAAGGAAATCCTGATTTTTACATCTTTTAAAAAGAAAACAACACATTCTAAACACAAAAACAGAAGTTTGACAAAAAAAGTGAAATTAAATCATTTTTAGACATTTGCTCCATGATTTCTATATAAGCCTGAAGACTGGGGAGGACCTCAAAATATTTAAACTTCTACAAAAAAAATTGTTAGAAAACATCAGAAACTATTGTCCCTCAGAGTTTAAGCAAAAGCAAAGAGGAGTCAGAGAGGAAACGCTGTGTAAAAAAAAAAAAAAAAAAAAATCATTAAATCCAGTTTAACTGCACAGCAATAACCAATAAAACATCAGGCAGCTCAGGCTAATTCATCTGCTGCAGGTCGCATACCGACTACCGAGAGCTACTTCACAGAACTCCGCTGAAAATGATTCCTTTAAGGCACAGGAGTCAAACTCCAGTCCTCAGTCGCTGTCGTGCAACCTTTAGATGAGCCTCTGCTGCTTCACCTGAAGAGAATAATGAGGTCATTAAGGCTCTGGAGGACTGATCTACAGCAGGAAGAGGAAATGAAGCCGTTTCATTCCAGTGTTCCTGTGGCTCATCTAAAACCTGCAGGACGGAGACTGGAGGACTGGAGTTCGACACCCCTGCTTTATGGGAACAATTACAGAGCAGGACTTTATTGTTTCCGACAAATATCAGTATTTTTCTCATTTGGTTCCATTTTTATTTCAAACTGTGCAGTGATTGGATGAAACAGAGAGGTTATGTGTGACATCATGACGAAGGAAACAGGAAGCTCAGGAGCAACAATGGAGACTTCAGCACCACCTCTGGTAGTTGGCAGGACAGGACACCTGAGGTTCTGACATTTAATCACATCAAAACTTGAAATATATAATTTATTAAATATAGAACTATATGTGCCTCAATTATATGTGGGTGATTTAATTTCATAAAACTAGATTTCATGATTTAATAAATTATTTCATGTTCCTGTACTGAAGTAAAGTCAAAGGGTTTAAGGATTAAGGCAAACTGACATCTGATTGGCTCCTTCAAACAACAAGTCAACTTCTGCCCAGTTAACTGCAACTCCGAGGTCGATATTTTGGAAATAACAAATGAATTAAAATTTATTTACTACACACCCTGGAGGAGAAACTGCAGCCTCCACTTCTGTGGTTTGAAATATTGCTGATAAATTCAGCAGCGCTCACTGTGGTCCAGCAGGATCACCGCTAGCCCCGCCTGCTTGCTAACAGCGACTAACCTTCTGTGGCGAACGCATCAGCGATATCTCAGACCAAACTACACATATGGGGCGGGAGTTGCTCACCCAGAGTTTGTAGTAAGTAAAACAATTTAATTGTTAGTAAAAATCATTTCCATAATTAAAGTGAAAATTATAAACCGAGAGTCAGAGCTAGCTGGAAAGTTGTGTTTACTTGGCTGTTTGCAGCAGCCAATCAGACGTCAGGGTCGCAACTTCCAAAGTCCCGCCCACCGAGTGTGATAGGTGAAACTGACAGTTAAGTCATGATGCACTTCAGAGGATGAACGTGAAATAATAAAATACATCTAATTGAGGCACATATAATTCAATATTTAATCTTTGCTGCATTTATTTCCAATTTTTTAAAATTAATGATATATTAGTGACATTTTATCATGATTATTTCAGCAGTTATTAATTTAAAGTATAATAGAAAGGGGGCGGAGCCTCTGTGGTGCTGAGCTGGAGGAGGCAGCTGAGCCAAACGTCCAGGTGTTTCCTGTCTGACCCGGCAGACAGCGTTTCAGGGAGAAGCTAACAGAGAGCTAGCGCTCTAGCGCCGACAGGACAACAACAGACATGGAGAAAAGTCGGAGTGTTCCCAGTTTAAGCCTCCTCCAGCCGCTAAGCTCTGGCTTTATTAGGCAGCTAGCAGGCTAACACTGAAGAGCTACGGTTAGTAGTTGGTTATCTGTGGGCCAGTTGGCCAGCCACCCATCCAGTCCAGCGGGGAGACTGTCTTCCTGTCAACAGGCTGCTGATTGGAGGAGCAGACAGAACGTCGCCCCCTGCAGGTCGGAATGATGCAGGAAGTTTTAGTGAATCTCAGTTAAGCTCTAAAACAAAACGTCCAAAACCGGATCGAGCTGGAATCGTCGTCAAATTTCTGTCGGCTTCGCTGCTTTTACCGGATCCGTTCAGGCTTCATGGCCTCAGGGAGGAGGAAGAGGAGGAGGAAGACGAGGGGGAGGGAAGAAGGTGAGGAGGTCAGGCTTCAGAGCTATCAGTCCTTTCTGACCCTCCTGCTCCTGGGAGATCTCCGCAGAATATCGTCTTCTTTCTGTGGATCAGAACAAAATTACCATTTAAATTATGTCACTATAATTAGCTGGAAAATAAAGTAAGAGTTTTATAGAAACATCTTCCAGATTAAAGCCTGAAGCTAAAGTGGACCTCAGCTCAGCTAATCTGCCCAGCAACAGCTCCAGGTTGATGGTTACACTATAATTAGTGATGCTGCGGGCCAGATCCGCTTCCATTAGGCCTGGCATCAAACCAGAAGGTTTCAGACTGAATGCGGCGGTTCCTCCTGGTTTTATCACACCAGAACCCATTCAACATGAACGCAGTTCTTCCTCACCTCTTCTGTCGTAGCCGCCTTCTCTCCCTCCTCTTCCTCAGCAGCAGCCTCTTCTTCATCACTCTTGTCCTCTGCAGCTGCAGGAAAATAAACCAAACGGTTACAGAACCAGAACTGGGGGACTACCAGAACCGGGTCAGTGAGACAGCTAACCCACCTGGACTGCTCTTCGCCTCCTCAGCCTTATCCTCTTCCTCCTCATCCTCCTCTTCCTCCTTCACGTCAGGCTGAGCTTCGTCTGTCTTTTTGTATTCAGCTGCTGGAGTCTTCTTCTTCTCCTGCAGAAAAACAGATTCATGAACTCTTCATCAGGAAGAGCTATCTATAAGCCGCTCTTCATCAGCACTACAGCTACGCCACAACAAGCTAGGCTAGGAGGAAGAGGAGAAGTCACCGGCTGGAGGCGTCCGGCTCCCTTCAGCTCCTCCTGTAAGCTGGTGAGACTCAGCGAGTCCTGAGCCGACCCAGAGGAGCTCTGTGGACACCCACCATCATCATCATCATCATCATCATCACAGATCAGAAGGCCACTACAGACACGTTGCAGTGGGACGTCACAAAAAAGCTGCTTGCTAACAATGGCTAGCTTTGGTTTCAGCTGTCAACATGGCACTCTAAATCTTAAATGTGCGTCTGATATAAAAAGAAAGACAGTGCTTTGCTAGTAATTGTAAGGGAGAGGGAAGTACGTCAGCTATGCTAGCTTGACTGTGACAACCTTAACATGTAGATCTGCTGCAGAATTGAGTGTTTTGGTTCAGTTAAAAAAATAAGAAAAAACAAAGAATAAAAAATAAGGCGACCTAAACACCAACTCTGACAGATCATCAGTAGGTGTTTAGATTAGCTAATCAACCACCGCTGTGCTAGATGAGCCATTAGCAGGGGTAGCTAATAGCAGCGGGAGCTAACCTACCACAGCGAGCACTAATTAATAATCGCAAATAAACATCAAGTCTGTAAACATAAAACTGTAACCGACTGAATGTTCTGCTCTTTGTGTGGAAAATGTTTGAGTGTTTTTTGGTGCTAAATCCTGAAACATTAGTGCAGTTGTTAGTCAGTTGCCATGGCAATGGGTCTGCATGTAGCGTAGCCGACACAGAGAGAGGAAAAAAAGAATCCAGCAGTTTGAAATGATGTTTTAATGGTTTTTCCATGTTATTTTTCCCTTTGAGTGGCACTCTGCACTGGATTAACAGTCTCTTCATCTCCAGGTTTTATTTTGCTAGCGGTTCTACAGATGGAAACTAAAAGTAGAGACTATTTGCCCTCCTGCCTTGTGCACAAAATTTCTGAATGTATACAACAAGTAATGTGATGAACAATGAGATTATAAGCTCCAATTTCAGGGAAACATTTTAAATATAAACAGTAAATAAATAAAATGAAGGTGTGCTACTGCCGTGCTTCATAATCATCATCATCATCAAAGAGCTGCAGGATCCAGCCTGCTTGAAGATGATTGGTTGAATACTCGCTTGAAGCTTTGGACAAATCCTCCCACCTTTCCTTCCTTCAGAGAAGTGGAGGATCACACAGGAAGTTGGAGGTTCTGTGTGTGTGTGTGTGTGTCTGTGTGCGTGTGTGTGCGTGTGGTACCTTGCCCGTGCAGCAGAAGACGATGATGAGGACGAGAGGAAGAGCCACAGTGAGGACGTAGACAATCCAGAGCCAGGGTCGCTCCTCTGCAGCAGTTAGCATCTGGGCTGCCAAACCCGGCTGAGAACCAAACATGCATGCACTTAATTCACACACATTCCTGTCTTTATGCCTCAGCAGAGCCCGGTCTGAAGGACCCTGAAGTTTCTGCATTTATCAGCAAAACTCCAAAACCCAGTTTCATTCAAACTTCCAGAAATTCTGCAGGACTTTATGTGACCAACAGGAGAAAATTGGAAAATACCAACATGTGTTTTAGAATGGCCTACTCAAAGTCAGAGCTGAATACACCTGAGAATCTGTGACATGAAAACTGATCCGCTGGAGATCTGCAGCCAGAGTTGGTTCTACTGATCACTGCTGGATATAAAAACACGCCACACTTTTCAGATTTCTAACATCTGTAAGCAGCTTGAAAGCCATAAATAATTTTCTCTCCACTTTAAAGTTGTGTTGCTCCGTCACATAAAATGCCAATAAAACACATGAAGTGTGTGGATGCAGATTAGAAAGGTTTAAGGGTGTGTATAATTTCACAGCTTTGCTGCAGGTCAAATGAAAAAATAAGAACTAAGCCAACTGACACGTTTATTTCTGCTTCATCCAAAGTTTAAAACAACAGGAGGGACAAAAAGGAACTAAAGATTCAAGTCATGAACAAATGAATCAGTCAGTGAATGATTCGATCTGAACAATGAGAGAAGAAATCGTCCGGCAGACAATTTGTTTCCAGATTTGTTCTTCATGGACTCACCTCAGCAGCGCCCTCTGCTGCCTTCTTCAGCCCCCAGCTGTCGGCGGCCCAGCGCTCGGCCGTGTTGCGGTCGTTGGTGATGAAGAAGTTGTCGAAGAAGATGTCAGAGGTCATAGACCAGAGCTCGAGCCCCAGGGCGCTGAACGGCGTCATCTTGAATGGCTGCAGGTCCTCGAAGTAATCCGGGTTGGGAATCTTCCTCGGCTTCCAGATCCCCTGACGGAGCAGCAGATTTAATATTTCAGAAAAATATTCCATATGCGGATACTAGAACCCGAACTTAGCACAGATGTTTTAAGTGACTAGCTTTGTTGAAAAACTTCCGTTCACCATTAGTAAAAGTCAAGATGGCCGCCATGGTTAACAAGGAAAATTTATTTTTGCACTGAAATTGATCTGATTTGTGGATATTTTTTAGATATTTTTAAGATGGCCGCCATGGAAAAGTTATTTTTGAACTAAAATCACTAATTAGAGCAATGTGTTTGGTGTCAGATCATAGCCTACATACGTTGAACCGTAAAAATTTTATATTTTCTTGACCTTGACTTTCCTTGTCCAGGTGTACATTTTTCAAAATGGCTGCTGCTAACAGTTCAACGTTGGCAGAAACCAACGCTAAACTGCTAAATATGTAAAACCATTAGCAGAAGCTAATGCATAACTGGTAAATGCATAAAACTATAAGAAACTAGCACTGACCTTTGCACCACATCTTCTCCTGCCAGTTGGGGACTGGTGCGAGAATCGCTAACAGCAACGTTCTCAGTTTTTGATTTTGCTAAATATTATTACTTTATGACTAGGATGGCCAAATCCAAAAACATATGATGTGATATAAAGATCATCCAAGTCATGAAAATGGGGAGCATTTTATGGTATTAACTGGTTTAAAAAGCTCAAACACAGAAGCCATATTGAAACACGCTGATATCCACAGTTGATAGATTTTCACAGTAATATGGTGCACTAAACAACCTGGAAACACCGTCAGAACCACTTACAGGAACCGTACCGAGCCCGTCTCAGAGTATCAGAACCCACCTGGTAGTTGGGGTTGTCCACCATGGGGGGCTTCCACTTGCCCTTGTAGCTGGGGTTGTCAATCATCGGCCGCTTCCAGGGGCCGCAGCCGGGGGCGCTCTCGCAGGCGGGGTTGGGGACCTGAGGTGCCTCCCATTCTCCGTCCATGTCCTCATCCCTGCAGGAGACGGAACCGTCAGGGCTGCCAAACGGGGAGGACTGTCAGCGGTTCAGGTTGCCATGGCAACTCACCAGTCGTCGGGTTTGATGGCATCGGGGTCTCCGATGTACTCGGCCTCATCATCCAACCAGCCGTCCGGTTTCACGGCGTCTTCATCAGGAATCTGAGCAGGAGCATCCTCGTCCCTAAGAAGAGCCGTCGTCATGAGCGACGGCTAACAAAGCTAACAGCCTTCATCACGTCGCCAGGCATGATGAAGGCTTTTATGCTGGTTCACACGGCTAGCTTAGCTGATGCTAACAACCTTATTCCTGCCTGTGGGACTTTGCTTAGATCAACTTTCTTCTGCGTTGATTTTTTTTGTCTTCAGGACTCTTTCTAAGCAAAATAAATCTTACTTCCTGGTATGTCTCAGAGATCTGGACTCGGATCTTAGCTTTTCCCCATTGGAATAAGTATCATCTCTTTTATCCTGATGATACTGTGCTGCACATGTATAATTTCATGATGAACATGAAGATTGTCTATGTATTTTGTCAGGACCCATGTAGCGTCCGAACACAGAAGCAAACTAAATTATGAGCTTTAAGGACTCTGGATGAGCAAATTAACTAGATCAATTTTAGCCAATGTAACCATGATAACTGCACACAGAAGAAGAAAAGGTGAAGCAACAGCAGATTCTGACCAGTCTTCGGGTTTCAAGGCGTCAGGGTCCTGGATCTTTGGCCTCTCGTCCCAGTCCTCTGGTTTGTGGTCGTCAGGGTCCTCAATCTCAGCAGGTGGGTTCACGGGGGGCGTCATGTCCTTCAGCAAGTTGCCGCTGTTCACCACAGTCTGATCCACCAGAACCTCAAAGTTGTTGTCAGCGTTCACCACTGGGGGGAATCAGAGCACAGTTACACTCTCAGAACTGTGTGTGTGTGTGTGTGTGTGTGTGTGTGTGTGTGTACTTGTTTAGCTAGCTCGTGAGGACTCACTCTTAACCTCTGACATTGTGAGGACATTTTGCCATGTACACACATGAACATTTCACAAATTCTGAATTAAATTTAAGACCTGTATCATCACAGAACTGTACAAAAAAAAATCTACATTATTTTTATTTCAGATTGATGCACCTCTTAAATGCAATATTTTTATGTACATATCTGTTTGTGCATACCATAAATTCTGGACTACAGAGCACACCTGATTAAAAACTGCATGCTCTAATGCTTGTACTTATTTCTCTACACAAGTACAAAATCAATTTTGTACTTGTGTAGGCTGCACCGGATTTTAAGCCGCAGGTGTCCCACATTATAATATGTGATACTTAGAAAGATATTACAAATGAGGGTTTTTGAAATTGTGTTTTTGATTTGCTCTTAATTGTACAATTTCATTGGACCTCTGAGAACTACTTGGTGTGCTGTTACGAGGCAAAAAGTTTTTACTGGCATATTTAAAAAAATAAATAATAATAATAATTTTTAAAAAGTGCATTAGCTGCACCGTAATATAGGCCGCAGTATTCAAAGCGTGGAAAAAATGTAGTGGCTTATAGTCCGAAATTTATAGTAGATATTTCTTGTGTGTGTTAGCATTTTTTTATGTATTTTGTGTACTTGTGTCTATGTGTCTGAAGAAAATGAATTTGCATGAATTAAAGGCCTACAGATTCTTGTATAAGAGATACAAGAATCTGTAGGCCTTTAATAAAAGAAAATACAGATTATTGTCTATATTATTAAGAATTTAAAGTTTTACATTCAAGAATTTAAAACTTTTTAAAGGACACAAAAGCACCCGGTAAAGCAAGTCCACACAGGTGCAGTGAGAGAGGAGTGTGTGTGTAAGATGGCGTACCCAGGGTGTACAGATGTGTCTTCTTGTCGGTGAAGTAGGACCGCAGGTCGGCGTCGGGTTTTTTGGCGTGTTTCTCCTCATACTGCCCAGTTTTGGGGTTCTTGTGCCTGAAGATGAAGTGCAGCTTGTAATCTTCTCCGCACTTATCGGGACCAAACATGATGGTGTATGCCGTCTTGTCCACAAACTGGTCCTGCAGGGACAGAGGTCTCAGTGAAATTGAAACCCATTTGGACCCCCTCCGCTGCCTCTTCAGCGGTGAACCCGATACTGACCAGGTCCAGGCCAGGCGTCTCGCTCAGCAGCTTCACATAGGCGCCGCCACAGTCGATCCCGGACTGGAAGTTCACCTCGTACCTGGACACAAACACCTGTCAGTGGGTTCTGGCAGGACGGAGTAACGATTCTGGTTCTGACCGGGTCTTACTGGATGACGAGGGGCATGGAATCGAAGGTGAAAGGTCGCAGCAGTGGGGCGGAAATGGCGTGATGTTTGGCTCTGGACTTCAGGACCAAACCTTTATCGCCGGGCAGCTTAGTGTCCTTCATCTCCTCTACGGCCCATTTACCTGTCCAAACACCATCATCATCACTATCAGCCAATCAGAGAACAACGTCTCATCCAGTACAGACGATCCCATCCCGACCCAGAAACAAATGGACATACCATCGTACTTTGCGATCTCTTCATCTGCGTCATCCTTCTTCGCCTTGGACAAAACCCACCTGGAACCAGAAACAAACTGGGTCAAGGAGAGCTACTGGGTTCGGATCAGAACCAACCAGCTCCAGATCAGAATCTACAGGGTCAATTCTCTTGACCCAAACACAAGTGGTAAATGGACTGAGCTTATGTAGCTAGGCCTGTCGCGATAATCAATTAATCATACAATAAATTAAAACTATCAACCTCATTTTAATTATCGTCTCTTCCAGCCTTTTTCTCTTTCTGTTGATGACACTGAATGAAAAAAGGTTCAACTCCGCTGCTCTCCACTGACCCTCCCTTCCTCATTTCCTCAGTGTAATGTCCAGTTCACACTACACCATCTTAGAGCTGTCGGCCGATTGTCGGCCCATTTTCAAAACCTGAGATCACACATTAGCCGACAGAAATCCTAGGTAGAACGGTTCCATCGGGTTCCATCGGGTTCCATCGGGCCGTGTGGTGTCCAACAATGGGCACAAAATAATGGCTCCAAGTCCAGTGAAGTCATTTTAAAACCAGGCATTAATCAATGTTTTACTACAATCTCCCTGCAGTGCATGTGTCTCTAGTGTCAGTGTAACGTCCTGACTGAATGAAAATCATTAGAACCTTTTTATGTCACGTTAACGAAGAACAGCTGAAAAGTTACCGGGTTCATCAACTGGTACCAATTTGGCTCCAACTCCTCCCCTCATCATTTCTATATTCTTTACACCAAATGCAAAGAATATTTGCACCTACATTTTGTTCACACCTACAAAATGTAGGAGTGAACTAACGTGTAGTGTGAACTATTGCATCAGGTAGTCGATGTTCCATCTTCTCTATTTAAATCTAATGATTACTGAAGGACAATATGGTTTACAGACTTCATAATCTGAACTCTTTTGGTTGAATCCAGTATTTATTTACACTTTGGTGTTTTTATTCAAGTACATTTTTATTAATGGAGACTGAGAATCCATTTTATTTTAGTTTTTGGTTGTTTTGTTTATTTTACAGGAAATCACATGAATTATTATGCAATTTCCATTAAATCAGTGTAAAAAGGTCTTCAAACAATATTATCGTTTATCACAATAATTTTAGAAACTATTAATCACTCAGAAAAATTTGCTATCGTAACAGGCCTATATGTAGCGTTTTTCCAATCATGTGCCTCTGGCGCTTTACACCAGAGGCACATTCACCCATTCACACTCACACATTCATACACCAATACGCAGATCGGTAGGTAACTTGTGGTTAAGTGTACTGCCCAGGGGCAGGCTGACATGTGGCAAGAGGAATCGAACCTACAACATTCCGATCACAAGATGACTACTCTACCCACAGAACCTCTTCGTCTGCATCGGCTGTTGCGGTCCGGTTCAACCAACCGGATCAGAACAGAACCAGGTCAGGTGTGTACGCTCACCCGTCCAGGGTCCCCCGGTCAAACGACTCGGCGAAGAAATGTTCCCCCATCGGTTCTGGAGCCTTGTAGGTCACCTGAACAAAGAGGAACCGCACGTCCGTCAGAATCTGACTGGCTGACCTCTAGGGTACAAAACTTCGGTAACCACGGCAACAGCACTCGGCAGTTCACCTTGGGTGCAGCAGGAGCTTTAGGTGCGGGCGGGGTTTCTTCTTCCCCATCCAGCTCGTCGTTGTCCTCGGTTCCGGCCAGGTCCAGGTCCAGGTCGTCCTCCACATCCGCGTCTTCGTCCTGGTTCTGGTCCTGGGCCCGACAGGCGGGCGCCAGGCCGATGCAGAGCAGGCCCACCGCCAGCAGAATGAACAGCAGCGCCTTCTGATGCATGGTCTGCAGACAAGCACAACATGATGCAGCGCTCCGTCACCATGGAGACCACCCAGCCCCACAGGAGCGGTGGGGGTCCGTCGTTATGGAGACCAGCCGACCCCACAGGACGGGCCGCTTTAATGAGATTACACCTTGTGGGATTACTGTGCACACACACACACCGGTGTTTACAGTCATTAAGTAGGAAAGCTAAGCCCCGCCCCCTGAGGAACGACCAATGCAAAAGTGGGCGGAGCCAAAAGTCAGAGGGGCGTGGCCAAGAGTAATCCGCAGTGACTGCTTTACAAAGCTTCTGGAAAATAAGTCCAGGGTTCCATCCTTTGTTTTAACCTCAGTTTCAGTAACAGTTTTTTATGATAATTTAATTTTTATTAACCATTTTTCATTCATCTCAGTTTCACATTATTTTAGTAACAAAAGCAGATTGTTTTTTAAAATAATGGTAAGGCAAACATTTAACCCTCCTTACTTGAAAACATCTGTATAATTTCTGCTGTTAGCTATCAAAACCATGTGATTTGACAATCAGCTGGCTTGCTGTTACTATAGTTACAACAGTGAGCCGGTGAAGCTGAGTAAACAAAGTAGGATGCCACAGAAATAACCAAGCAATGTTTAAAGTAGAAATAAAAACCATTCACATTTAATCAGGTTTAACAGCAGCATGGAGGCATGTAGGATAAAAATATTAATAAAAAGAAAACAAACCAACAAAAATTAGGAATATACTTTATAGAAAATACATTTTTTTAAAAATACATGAAAATACTTTGCAGCAAACTGTTATTTCTGAGCAAAGTACATAATGCAAAATGTACAAAACCTTCTGCCAACTTAGGTACTTTAAAAATTAAAAAAAAAAAAAAGAAGAAAGAAAGAAAAGGAAATTTAGCAACTTTAATGGCGACAGCATCGATTGCTCTGCAGTAGTTCTGCCATGAGAAAAGCACTCGCTGTTCTACTGTTTCGCCACCAGGGGCGCCCCTTTATTAGCTGGAGGATTCAACTGTTCGGCCTGCAGAGGGCACCACTGAGGCGGTTTGAGGTCAAATAAAGCAGAATTAAACGAATCTGACACAGAAAATAGATGAACAGGAAGATTTATGTCAGATTACCAGAGAGTTGCACTTTAAACGTCATCAGATGGTTTTAATAACCGCTGCTGCAGAAATGGATCCGTCATCTACTGGAGGAGCCATTTGGGCCAATTCAGAACCGGTTCTGAACCACAACAAGAACCACTCCAGGTTCTGGTTCTTGAACAGAGACGTTCAGAGCAGCAGCTCGTTGCCAAGCAGAGCATGGTTTCCCTCCTGGAGGGAGGTTACCGTAGCAACCTGCTCTGTTCTGACGGCGTAAAAGCAGAACCGCCTCAGCTTCCTGTTGCCTAACAAGATTCCAGTCACACCTAATCCCAATCCAGAGTGCCCAGGAGGCGGGACTTCTCCGCTAATCTGATGTCAGAGTCGGCAGGACCTGCTCCAAACTGGGTTCTAACTGGGCTCCAACTGTTTCTGACTGGTTCCAATTGGCCCCAACTGGTCCTAATTGGGTTCTGACTGGGTCTAATTAGTTATATCTAATTGTAACTGGTTCAGACTGGGTTTTACTGGTCCTAACTGGTCCTGGGATGTTTTATCCCTGCTTACGGTCGGCAATGCTGAACTCATCCAGTCCTGATCCGATCCAGAGCTATTACAGCTGAGGCTAACGTGTCACCCAGCAGGTCCGACTGGTTCCGACCGGTTCTGACTGGTTTCTGTTTAAACAGAAACAGAGCGGCTCCCTGCAGCCGGCATGGAGGAGAAATCCAGAAAAACGGCTTTTTGTGTCCAGTAAACGTTTCCGTTTAATTCATCAAGCCTGCCTTCAAAATAAAAGCACAGCAAACTCAATCAGGACGAACTGATTCATCCTCGACCCGGTCTGGTCCAGAAGAACCATCAGGACCACAGGTTTTACTCTCATTTATGGGTAAAAATATCAACAGACATCTGATTTATGTTCTTATTAAAGCTACAAATTAATATTTAAACCCGAATCTTTGAGGTTTCACTCGTTCAACTTTCCTTCTGGTTCTGGTTCTGCTCAGTTTAAAATAAAATTATGTTCATATCACACCTCTGTTCTGCTGCAGCAAGATGTCCAAACACCAGCAGATCTGGTTCTGGACCAGCAGCAGATACCAGAATCATCAGAACCAATCAGCGGTGTCCAAAGTGTGGCGCGGGGGCCATTTGCGGCCCTTGGAATAATTTTATGTGGCCCTGACTACAGATGAAGGACGGCGTATAGTTGATGAACGTTTTATACGTTTTTAGAAAGAGATCTTCTGAAATGGAAAATGTTTGGAATAATAAAGTATTTTTTTCTTATCAGCCATGTTTGACTTTAATATCACTGAAGTTTTTTTCCATCAGATTTTTGCACCCAGTTATTAAATATAAGATAGAGAAGATTTTAGAAGAATGTTGTTAATTTAAATTAAAAACATTTTCTAAAACAAAAAAATATTTGACCAAAATAAACCCAAAACCCTTTATTAAAGAAAACATCTGGTCTGTTTTCTGCAATAAAATATTTTTGTTTGTTTAGTTAAAACTTGAGCAAAAAGTTGGTCTGAATATTTCTCATTTGCAGTTTAAAGATTAAACATGAACCTGACAAAGTTTTCCATTTACTGCGTAGATCGTCTTCCTGAGGACGGACCCAAAAGAACCAGAACCAGGAAGCAGGAAAACGGGTCAGACCAGAACCAGAAAGAGAAAAGCAGCAAACAAACCTTATTTAAACTTTATGTTGAACAAAAATAGAAAATATTTCAATTCTGCCATTTGAAACAGATCCTCCAGGTCCACTTTGTCCAGAACCAATCAGAAATCTACTGGGAGTGGGCGTATCTGTCTGCTCTCTGATTGGTCAGAAACCAGGAAGACCTCCAGCAGTGAGAGACTGAAACATTCTGGAGGAAAAACTGAAAGAAATCCTCAAACTTCGACTGGGAAAACTGGGAGACGGACCAGGATGAGAACTGGGTTGGAAAGTCCATTTTCCTGTGACCCAGTTAGAGTCTGATGATGGAGATATGGAGGTCCAAACAAAACCAGGTTTACTTACTCCTGAAACTTATACACTGGATGAATACAATATTAAAAAATGTTTCATGCAAATATCTAAAAAAAACAGCAGAAATTACTGTAAATTTTAGGATAAATATTCGGTTTTTGGGTCCATTTTTTATTGTAATAAAATAATCCTCATTTTAAAACATGTTAGATTGACGGTTTTGGGCATATTTGCTTGATTCATTTCTTAAATTTGTCTTAGTTTAGTAGTTTAATTCCCATTTTCAGTTGTAAGATGAACTGGGCTTCCTGGCTGAAGAAAATGTCTGGTACCAGTTAATTCATTCATTTATTTATTTTGACCACCAAAACCTAAAACGCTTAATAAATGCTGTTTGTTAAGCAGTGGGCAGAACTATCCTAACCTGACATTTAAATGAAGCAATGTCCTTTATTACGGGTCATAAAGTTTTACAGTGTAAACGGAGGAACATAAAACAAGCTGCTTTCATTTTAAACTTAATCTAATGATATTTTGCACCAAATTGTACTGGTTTTCAACTTTTAGGCTCCTTTATGTGAATATTGGTTAACAGAAAACAAATATTCTGTTTACTACAGAGATTTAAACTCATTGTGACCTATAGCCGCCTCTAGCTTTTTAATTTTAATTACCGTAGTTAAACTCCAGTTTAAGCCTCCTAGGTCACTGCACATCCAGCCGAGCAGCTCCGGTTTTTCTGGATGTTTCAGCCTGTTTTTAAACACCAACTCGGCTCAGAAAGCTGCTTTTTAGTCAGATTAAACCGTTTCTGGATCATTCTGGGAGTTTAGGGCGGTAAAAAGCCGACAGCGGACCAAACTAGCAGGCGATCCGGGTTCACCTGCGGTTAATTAGCCCCAGCTAGCCACTCCGCTCCGACTCACTCCCCGCTCCATGTTTACCCTCCAGAACCCACAGATAGGGCGCTACCTCCAGCATCACATCCAGAATCAACGCGCTCCTGTCCGGAAAAAGTCGCATTTTTCTGTGTTTTCCAGTAAAAATGCTAATTTATCGCTTTCTTTACTCACCTCAAGCTCCGTGATGTGACCGCCTGGGAACTAGTGAGGAGGGTCACGTGGGAGAATCACAGGGAAATCGCCGCCTTCGCTGTGTGCTGATTGGCCAGCCGGATCCAGGGTCAGACGTTTCCTGTCAAATGGCAGCCGTTCATTGGTTGCAGGAAAATCTCTGTCGGACAGCCCGTCTTAGATCGGAACCTCGTGGACGGCGATGATTGGCGCAGCTGTCAGAGGAAATGTGCGCTGATTGGCTGTAGTAAGTCTTTCGAAACCTGAGAAATGGTTTGGGCTGAGACTGAAACAGATTTTTATGGTGAAATATTATTAATCGAAAATCAATATTCAGGTTTGTTTTTAGCAACAGGAAGCCTTTATTACCGCTATGAGCTCCACGTTATAAACGGCGGCTTACAGAGCGGTCGGGATAGACTTACTGCATAGTTTGGAAAATAAAATAGGCGTATTTTCATATTAAAACCTAAAAAATCACAAACATTTTTAAAGCCAAGTGGAAATTTGGTTTTTATTTTAATGTAAAACTATGAGATTTAAATAGAAGCAATTTTTCCATTTGTTGTGGTTGATAACTGTCGAAGAGAATTTTTAATTTAGTTTTTTATATTTGAAATATTAAAAACATAAGAACTCTCTTTCAAATGCAAAAAATACTTTTTTCAGATTACCATAATTTAATTAAATTTAGTTTATTGACATAGCACCAAATGGGAATTATTAATACTGTCAACCCAAGGCACTTCATAAAAAAAGTCATTTCAATCTAATCACCCATCTATTCCAATTAATCCTATTTATAAATCAATGCCTCTGATTAATTTCTGCCCATATTTAAACTCTCTTTACAGTAACATTACTGTGTCTCATAATAAGCCAGTAACCGCTTACTGGAGATCCATCAAATATTAGACATTATGATTCTCAGTAGTAAAATCCCTTCAGTTCTCAAATCAGCATTATTTGGTTAATTCCTTCAGAACTTCCAGGCATTTTATATTAAAATAGTTTTTAAATGGTTTGGAGGCCAGCCATACCTGCCGCCAACATTTGGAGTTATAAATGCAATCTTCAATCTAAAAAATAAAAATAAAAACAGCTTTTGTGTCTCTCAACCAAAGATTTCATTTTTTAAATGTTTTACATGCCAAAAGAAAATTAAGCCAATTAAAATTTCTCCTCATCTTTGTTTTTGAATTCAGTTGACAAAATATTTAGACCTCAATATTTGGAACATGTGACATTATTATGGCTGCTTTTATGATCTTCCTGAATTTAAATAACTGTGTCTGTGATAAAAACAAACAAGCATAATTACAGGTATTTGGTTGACTGAAGGAAAACAGAAACTCTGAGCTAAAACTTTAAATAACACATCTCAGAGTTTGGATCAAAACCGTTTGGTTGTGATCCACAAAAAATGTAATACGCAAATGAACAAATAAAATAAAACAAAATAAATATTTAAAATTTTAAATGAGGAGCTTGTTTTGTTAGTCATTAATAATGTGGATTTATGTTTTTGTTAAATTAAACTCGAGGTTTTTTGTGTGTTTAGTTTGGAGCAGAACAGGAGCAGCTCAGACAGAAATGAATTATTTTTTATTTAACAACCTGCATGGCTGCAACTATTATTTTTATTCTAACAGGTCATGATGCATTTCTATTATTCTGAGGTCATATTATTATCTGGTTCATTCTGGAGGGAACCAGAATGAACATCCAGTTCTTTCCTTCTGTTTGTCGGAAGAAAGCTGCATTTGATTTGTTTTCATTTTCCTGATCCTTGAGAATCCTTCAAGGATCAGGGAAATCTGCAGCACCTGAACAGAACAATGAGGTCATTAAGGTTCTGGAGAACTGATCTACACCAGGAGGTCACTGAACCGTTTCATTCCAGTGTTTTGTTCCTGGTTCATTTAAAACCTGCAGGACGGACTGGAGGACTGGAGTCTGACACCCCTGATCTAAGTGGAGCTGCAACCGCCGTCATGTGACCTCTGACCCCCATCATATGACCTGTGACCCCCATCATGTCTCATTATGACGCAAATCCAGATGTAACTCAACATTTGACCGCTTGGGGTCGCTGTCGTCTTAGTTGTAATGTTCTCGTGTAACCTCTATTTCATACTGAATATTTACATTTAAAGCAGCTAAATGTCTAGTTTGACTGTAATGTAAACCAGTTTATTATTGCACAAGTAACAGGAAAAACCGTTGCTGTCAAACTTTAACTCTTCAGTCACCAAAGGTTTTCAAAGACAAACGTTTACAAGCCGTTCAGAAGTGGAAAACGTTTATCACATAAATTCCCCTCAGATATGGGCTGTCGCTGTAAATACACTGTCAAAAGTAACAGCAGTAATTTGGGTTATTTAGCCTGTTTTAAGAGGAAAAAGTCATTTTCACTGTGAAAATATTACTTTTTCTTATTACTTATATAAATGTAAGTTTCAAACTAAATATTTAGTTATCAAGATAAATATCTAACTTCAAACTAGCTAAATGTCTAAATTGAAGCTAAATTTTTAGCTTACACGAAATATTAACCTGTTTTTATTTCGACACCTGAAATATTAATATTATCTTAACTGAATGCTAAGTTTAGTTTTCATATCAAAATGAGCTAAAATGCTACTAGCTTAACTGCTACCAGGGTACTTTCCTACATCTTAGCAGTGTGATGAAGCCCATGTTAGCAGAGCTTTGAGCAGAAAGTAAGACCGACCAGCGGCCATTTTGGATTGGTTGAAAGCCGACATGTGAAAATGTGCTGCACTGTAAAAAAAAAAAAATACAAAGAGGCAGAAATGATTTTATTTTCTCTCTTTATTACAATCCACAGATTGGATAGAAGTTTATGCTCATTTAAATAGTTTATCTAAAGGGTACAAAAGACACAAACAAGATGACAGCAATGCAATCCAGTGCATCCAAGAGGAAACAAAATAAACTCAAGTTATGCTCAGCGAGTCTGGACAGAGAGACCGGAGCTCCATCTGAGCGGAGGAAAAGTCCAGATAAATCGTTCCCTGAGGTCACTTTCCTGGTTTTGTTTACCGAAACAATCCAACGATCTGATGGGAAAAATCACCAAACTGACTGGATCTCCTTTCTTGTTTCACCAAACCAGCTTGTTTTTAGCTTTTCTGAAAAACCTGACTGAAAACTTTGTTACTCAAGAGCTCAAACTAGAAAAATGATTGTGAAAATCTTTCTCAAACCCTTTTCTGCAGCAGTGTTTGTGAAACCCGCAGTGAGTCTGGAGGGTTTGATTGTAAAAAGCTTCAAAATGAAAGCAGAACATCACAGCAGGAGGTATTGACCAGCAGACTTAACGTTTCAGCAAAATCTTTCACATGCGGATACAAGAACCAAACATGGCACAAATGTTCCCAAAAAACAAAAGCGTTAGTCTCTGAAACACTCAAGATGGCCGCTGTGGTCGTCAAGGAAAATATATTGTGGCCCTAACTTTGCCAAAATGTAATGCTGTTGGTGTCAAATCATACATAACCCATAGAAATCATAATTACTGGTAAGTTTTTGATTTTTCAAGATGGCCACTGTTGTCATGGAAATTACATTTTAGTTTTGCACAAAAATCTCCAATTAGGTGTTTGGTGTCAAATTAAAGCCTAAATACTTTCAACTATACAAATTATTTATATTTTCCTGATCTTGTGTTTCCTTTTTCTGGTGGACATTTTTCAAAATGGCCGCCATGATTTTAATGGAGAATAGATGTTTGCACTAAGTTAGCAGGAATTATTAGCGACCGCTAACCAGTTAAGCTATGTATGGTTCTCCAGCCACTAACTAAAGAAGAACCTTAGCTATGCTAACGCTAAACTGCTCAATATGTTAAAAAAATGAGTGAAGCTAATGCTAACCATAAGTGGTCCATGTCTCGCTAACAGCAAAATCCTCAGTTTCTGATTCTGCCGTTTTTTATCATTTTGAAGTTTTATGGAGACACAAAGTTCCTCCATGGAAATGAGGAACATTTTATGGCAAATATTAGTTTTTAAAAAAAAGGCAAACCTCTAGAAAAATGGCCGTCATTATAGAACACTGGACCGTAGGGGTTAGCATGCTAATGTTGATGCTTGTATCCACAGTTGAAACATTTTTGACGTCCTGCTGTGAAGGAGAACGGCTGCAGATCCGGTGTGACGTGGTGTAGAAAAACTTCTTGGCATTTTTTATCAGAAGAGAATCTGCTGTTCCTCCACATCTAATATCCAAACTAAAGGGAGTAAAATATGGTCGGGAAGAGCGACCCGTGTTTCGGGACTATTTACATCAGAAGGCACCTACAGCTGATGTGAAGGAACGACAGAACGGGAACCATCTATCCGAACTTCCTCTGCTCTGAGCCCGCAGGCTAGTCTCTCTCTGGAAGACAGCGTCTGGATGGAAAACAGTCTCTCTACAGAAAACAGAAAGTTTCCAGGCGGCGCAGTAAACAGGGGCGCTGTGGCGAGAAGGCCTCAGGTCAAACTCCAAACGCCTTCAGTAGTTTCAGCAGGACGGACGCTACATGGACGCTGTCTGCTCTGTCCTCGTTAAGGCAACTCGTTAACCGACGGAGGGAGGACCCACAGCGGCTGACACGCACTCACACGCGCCCGTGAGTGTGTGTGAAGGTGGTGTGTGACGGCAGGAAGGGGCGTGTCTGCAGACAGGAAGTGTGTCGAAGCAGCAGATCGATCATCGGAAGCGGCTCGGCGCTCCGACTTCCAGTGTTTTCACATTTATCTTACCGTATGTACACATAACTACAGAACTCTGGATGGTCCGCGTTGCCGTGGGAACCAGCAGGTGCCGCCTGTCCGATGGGTTTCAGTCTCTGAGCTGAATGGCTCAGCAGCGGCGAGGCTCGGCCACACGGGGGCGCCGCTCTGCACTCAGGTAGGTGAGCTGAGGAGGCGGAGCTTCACTCCGCTTTCTTTATGAAGATCTGGAGGAAATGGACAGACTGAGGAACAATTACAAAATAAAACAAAACCCAGCATCACCCTTCAAAATAAAGCTTCACTTAAGGTAAAATATGGGCTCTTATTTTGTAAGAATGCTGGTACTTCCTCCACTTCCCCCCAAATCAAACACGACTGATGGCTGTCAGTTGTGCTAACTCTGAGCAGCTAATTGGATTTGGTTCAGCCAGGTGAGTCCAGAGTGACTGAAACACTTTGACCATCATAAAACAAATTAAATTCAGACATAAAAATAAGTCTTGAGTTCTGTATTTATTGAAAGGATCCAAGTTTACAGGCTTTTTGAAGAAGTTTGATTTCCTTGAATAAGTTAACGTCGATGGGCAACATAAAAAAATATTTAAGTTTTTCCTTAAAATAAAAGTCAGATAATGAGATTTTACCTCCTCCGTTGTTTTCAGATCCTTTACCAGCGTTTTAACGTGATTCTATCGAGAACATTTATTTTCTAAATGTTAAATAGCAAAATTATCCGATGAATGGAAACGCAGTGAAGGTTGTTTTAACCTGCTAAACAAACACTGACTGTCAGTCCTGAAGGTCAAACCAGAAACCTGAAGGTCAAAACCAGAAACCTGAAGGTCGTCAGCATCGCCGCCTCACCTCGCTGAGGATCACCCAGACAGGTGAGTCCGTGGTCACGGTGAGGCGCATGGCCTCCAGGGGCCCGAAGGTCGGGTCGACCTCTCCCTCTGCGATCCCGTTCTGGAAGGATCCTGGTGACAGAAGCAGCAGCGTTAGCGAAGGAACTGGAGAAGAAAATCATCTGCAGCAGGTTCACCATCACAACTTCACCTGGAATCAGACAAATCATTTTACACTGAAAAACCTTTTTACTGCTAAATCACTGAATAAATGAGCTGAATATCAGAAATATTTATAGATTTTAAAATATAAATATAGATTTTAATCTGTTCTTCAACCATCAGATTGGAACACAGTGTTATTTTATGCATTTAGTTTCCTTAGAAATGTGGACGCCAACATTAGCGTTAGCTGCTTTATGTTAGTATTCAGATGCTATTTTAGCCTAGCTTAGCTTCTTATAGGCTAACTGCTTTTAGCACAACTTGAAAACATCAGCAGTCTTTTTCAGCGTCCAATCAGATCGTTTGAAGCCGCTTCCATTAGCGGCTGTGCGCTGGATTTACGGTGGTACCAGAAACCAGTGAAAGTCCAGTCTGTAGAAACTACGAACCAGAATGAATTCACTAAAGCAGCGAACGTTTCTGAATCATTAATGACGCTCGTAAAATAAAAGTCTTCAAGTCCAGATGGAGCCAAACTCCATCTTCCTGCTGAGACTGAAAGGTTGGTGCAGTGCATTGTGGGATTAATAGTTGTGGTAGTAGCCTCCTGATCAGCAGAACCAGGCCGGTTCTGAAGGATTCGTCTGCTCGGCTCAGGTTGTGCTGAATAAACCTTGAGAAGCCGATCGTCTTGGTGTTTTATCTGCGGTGAGCGGCTGAAGAGCTGCAGCTTCCAGTGCAGATTATCGAGGTTATCACAGATTACCAGGAGCTGCTCCTGTAATCCCAGCTGGATTTCTGTTCAGGACCCGTTTCAGCTGCTTTCACCTCAGTGCAGCGTAATCCCAGCCGGGATTATCGCTCCGCTGCGATGCTTTCAGGTACAGCCGTAATCCCTGCAAACGGCAACGTTTGTTCCTGTTCAGCAGATTATTCAGCCTGCAGTGGCAGGATGTCAGCTGCATGTTCTTAGAGGTCCCTGGTGACGCCGACCTGACCCGATCCGGTCCGACCCGATCCGACCTGACCCGATCCGGTCCGACCCGATCCGGTCCGACCCGATCCGGTCCGACTCGACCCGGTCCGACCCGATCCGGTCCGACCCGATTCGGTCCGACTCGACCCGGTCCGACCCGATCCGGTCCGACCCGATTCGGTCCGACTCGACCCGGTCCGACCCGATCCGGTCCGACTCGACCCGATCCGACCCGGTCCGGTCCGACTCGACCCGATCCGACCCGATCCGGTCCGACTCGACCCGGTCCGACCCGATCCGGTCCGACCCGATTCGGTCCGACTCGACCCGGTCCGACCCGATCCGGTCCGACTCGACCCGGTCCGACCCGATCCGGTCCGACTCGACCCGATCCGACCCGATCCGGTCCGACTCGACCTGGACTGACCCAGTCTGATCCGATACGACCCGACCCGATCCGATCCGATCCGACCCGGACTGACCCAGTCTGACCCGATCCGACCCGACCCGATCCGACCCGGTCCGATCCGATCCGACCCGGTCCGATCCGACCCGGACTGATCCAGTCTGATCCGACCCGACCTGACCTGGTCCGGATAGAAAACTGAAGGAAGTATTGAAACAGCTCATTAAATTATTTGAGACTTTTGATATTATTTCCAAACTCGGTCATAAAATCTTCCATTTACACTGTAAAACTGAACTCAACCTGATTAATTAGACGGAGCGTCTGCAGTTTTTAGAAAGTGCAATTTAAAAATTTTCCCTGAGAAAATGAGTGAAGTGTCTACAGATGATTTGTTGTGAAACGGCACTGCAGAAACAAACTGAGCTGAGATTTTAAAGCAGAAACTGTGACGATGCTCCTCAGCCGGCGCCTCGGAGCGTCGAGTTTAAACGCTTCTCATCTTGAGAACATAAAATATTTTCTCTGACTGATTTGTTCAAACGGCGACACTTCAACCTCCCAGGAAGTTTTGCTACTTATTTAAATGAGAAGACATTTTGGTTTTAATGAGACAAAGATAAATCTCTTACACAGAAACCTTTGCATTAGAAGAAGCTAACAGGCTAACCAGCTAACTGGCTAACCAGCTAACCGGGTTCTTCGTCCTCTCATTTTCTCTTTTGAACCAGAAACTTCCCAATCCTGAAGTCTTTTCTGTTCATTTCCTCCTCCTGTGACCAGTCTTGCGGTGCAAACTGCAGAACCGCTCTGAAGCAGAACCGGGACCTGAGGCTCACCGATCCGGATGAATCCGTCCTCGGTCCGATGGTACTTTGGCTTCTTCTCCCTCCCGTCCGTCAGCGCCTCCTTCTCAGCCTGAATATTCTGGGAAACAAAAGCAAGCAGAAATGATTTGATTTAGATCCAGGTCCATGTTTTGGTCCAAACCTCGCTTCTCTTTGGGTCTCATGCTTCTAAACTCCGAGGTTTCATCTGACATTTCAGAGGAATGAATCTGATCTGGTTTGACTTTCTGGACTCACATCGAACGGCAGAACCTCCACTGACGTGTTGAACAGTTTGTCTCCTGGATGCTCGATGTTTCCACTCCGGAAGAAGAACCTAAAAACAACAGAAAGCTTTAACTCCAGACAGGAAGTCCCTCCCCCGCGCCGCGGCGTACGGACCTCTCGATGCGGACTGGCGTGAAGAAGCGGATCCTGATGAAGTCGCCAGCCACGGGCGTGAAGGCCCAGAAGAAGTCCTCTCCGGCGTAGGCCTTCTCCAGGGTGAAGTGCTGGTAGGTCTTCAGGCTGGTGGTCACCTCCGCCTGCGGGTTGGCGTGACCCTTATGCAGCGTCTGCTTCCCAAAGTCCTTATCCTGGAGAAGAGGCAGGACGATAAAAACCATCGCATTCATTCCCCTCTGAGGAAAAACGACGCTTGAACAGGAAACTCTCCCAACTACGGATGCTACCACCAACATTAGCTTTAGCGTGTTCTCTTCTCAGCCACTGGATGACAGACATTTTTCAAGATGGCTGCCGTTTTAGAGTTTTTTTGAACCAGTTATTTCCATAAAATGTTCCCCATTTTGGGTGAACTTTATGTCACATCATGTTTTTCATTTGGTCATCACATTTACGCAGCTTTAACGTGATAAAATGCAACAGAATCAGAATCTGAGGACTTTGCTCTTAGCAAGTCTCAGACCAGGAAGGAGAAGAGAGACGGCATCTTAATGGTTAGCATTAGCTTCTGGTAATTCTTTAATGTGCCGTTCACTAAGTGTTTTCCTGTTTAGCAATAGATATGCTAACCCTAAACACTTAGTGAATTAGCAGTTAGTGAAGCTAACTTTTTGGTTAGCTGTGCCGACCACTGGTAATAGCTACTGTCATCCAATACCCAGTGTATTATAAGCCTGGCAGCCGCCATGCTTTACTAGCCCCCCGCCAGGCTAAGCTATGCTTGTTTTTGTTTTCAGGAAAATAATAATTAAAAAAGAAAAATTGCTTAATTTTTTTTTTCTTTAAGCCAGATTGAAAGCGTCTCTGTTGCTTTGAGCGTTTCACTGGCAGAGCAAATTTATTCCTAAAAGACGAGTTAATAGTTTGTGTATTTAAAGCCGGCAGAGCGGATCAACACACCGCTGGCGGCTCAGCGCTGCTTGATCCAGCAGCTAAACTGGACTCAGGCTGACCTGTATGGATATCTACATCAACCCCCTGTGAGGAATCATGTTTCTTTGGAGAGCTCTTCATCAAGGTCAGAGTTCAACCCACCGTGTTCGCTCTGGTTGTGCAGCTCTATGTGAACCACAGAAACGGAGAAACGTTCCGGAGAAGCTTTCCGCTCCAAACTCTCATGTTTTCTCTTTTGGTTTCTTTTCCAGATTATTTTCTCATAATGCCGCAGAGCTACGACTCATTAATGAATGAGTTCATCTATTAATGAACGAGGACGATCAATATCCGATCGATCGGCTCCGACCACAGCCGCCGCGTTAAAACTGTTTGGCTTCAACACAGAACCTCAGTAGAACCTCAGCAGAACCTCAGTAGAACCTCAGCAGAACCTCAGCAGAACCTCAGCAGAACCTCAGTAGAACCTCAGCAGAACCTCAGTAGAACCTCAGCAGAACCTCAGCAGAACCTCAGTAGAACCTCAGCAGAACCGTAATTTATCGTCCAGCAAACTTTGTTACTTTGTGGAATCGTTATGAATCGTTCCAGCAGTGGATCCATACGAACAAATGATTTATTTTTTCATTTATTTTTATTTTTGCTGTGAGAAAAGTAATCAACGCTCTGAACCCAGGAACTCGTCGTCCAGCAGCTCTTTCTAAGGCGTTTTAGCCTGAAAGTCGCAGCAGGAAAGGATCCTGATTCCAGGTTTCTGTGCGCAGGGACAGACAGTACCTTCAGCTTCTGGATCTTCCCGGCCAGAGACGAGTGAGTGCCGACGTGCTGGAAGAGCGACGGCTTGAATCGGATCCTCAGGTTGGCTTTCTGCCGGTCGCAGTGTTTCTGACGGAGACAACAGGCAACATGGCTGATCCCGGCACAAACGTCTTCGGAGTTTCTATTCATTTTTGGAAAATTATCAATTCAAGAAGAAAAGGACAGGAAGCTGCAGCTTTGGACTCACTGCGTCCTTTTCCGGGTTGCACACTTTGACCCACATGATGTGGTCGAGCAGCCAGTCGATGGGTTTGTCCTTATAGAACATCAGCATGAACTCCACGATGAGCGACAGATCCAGAGACTTGAACATTTTACCTGCATGGAGACAGAAACACCTGGACTGAGAGACAATCAGCTGCCACTAAAAACAACAGTTACTTTACACATCTGTAGCAGAAATGTAATGTTTCTGCATAGTTAGCATCATAAGACCGATAACTGGTCTCATGTTACACGTCCTGTTTCCCTCGAATTATTAATACGAGTTACATTTATTATTCCTTTGGGACTAATAAAGTATTTTTGAACTGAATTGAAGCTTCGGATGTAGAGATGACAGCTTTCAACAGGAAACATTAGCGATGATGTTAGCATCCTAAGGCTATGTTAGTATGTCTGAATATGATATGATTAACTTTGGACATTAATGCCAGGCTGTTGAAGGTTTACTAAAGCTAACAGCCTCATTGTAGTTGATTTGGAATCAATATGAAATATTGATAATGTTAGCTTGATTTCTGGGTTTAGGCCGCAGACCATTTTACTCTTCATAACAAAACAAGACAAAAACAATTGGCTGTAGTTATTAGCATGTTAGCATTAGCTCAAGCTACAGCACATCGTGCATTACTTTACACCAACGTGGTCTCTATTTTGTTTCTATAAAGGGACAAATTTTTACCTTTTGGAGGATAAAACTCAAAATATCAATTATTATTTGTGAATTTTAGCATGTTAAGCTAACATTAGCTCAGGATGCTAATGTCACTAAATCTGAAAATCACAATATTTAACCACAGATAAGGGAAATAGATTCAACGGAGGCCCTAAAGGGACACTGAGTGAAAAAATAATAAACTTTCTCATGAGGTCCAGAAATTCTGTTGGGCATGAAAAAGTTTATTTTTAATAGTTTTTTTTCCTTTTAGGGGCTGAGTAGGAATCAGGGTGATTTGGTTGCTGATTTATTGATGGTCATATTTTTAAAGCAGCCAGTTAAAAGCAGCTGTATGGAAGCCAGGCTGGCAGAAACTCCTGGACGGATCCGACGGCCGGAACCTGAAAACGCTTCCTGAATCGAATCAACGCGTTGGATGTTTTTAGAGCCTCTGACTGGGAGGGCGCAGCGTTTCCTGCAGCAGGACTCATTCTGCCTGCTCAGAGCCGCTCTGAACACAAAAGGTCAGAGCGTCAGCGGCTCCGCCCCAGACCGGGCCGGCTCCGGGCCTCGTCTGGCCCTGCCTGATCCGGGCGGACGTGTCGGCCTCCGGAGGGCTGCAGGAGCGCCGATGAGATGAAACCGCAGCTAAACTTAGCAAACATGAGCAGCTGAACGGGAGGAAGAGGCCCTGAGGCTTCCTCTCCGTTTGATTTGATTCAGAGAGTCAGCCGGACCCTGAAGAGATTATTAAAGCCGCCGCAGCGCGCAGGCGGCTCAGGGTCAGGCGGCAAAATCACGAGGCCAGGGCTGCGGACCGCAAGGAGCACAAGAAGAACATGAAGGAACGGAACGAAACAAAAAAACAGAAAGAAACAAAAAAACAGAAAGAAACAGAAAAAACAAGGCTGTGCTGCTCAGGGACTAAGGAACAAAAACCCAACGAGCCTGAGAACCCATCAGGATCAGAACCTGGAACAGAACCAGGTTCTCACCCTGGTTCTGATCCAGGTTCCCTGGTGCTCCAGTTCAGCGCTGCGCCCCCTGCTGGGCGGCTTCCTGCCACCCAACCAGCTTTAAGCAAACCAGTAAACATGAAGATAAAAGATTCAATTAGACAGTAAAACATATTGCTAGTTTATAATAATGATGTTTCTTTTATTTACTGATATTTGTACATTGTGGAGTTGTTGCTCCAGTTTCTTCCAGCAGGGGGCGCTGCAGCCTCCCACTTCTGCTGATGACAGTTTTTCACCAGGAAAACAATAATATACTTTGAAGCTTCTCTGCTCTGTCGACATTAAAACACATTTTCTACACATTTCATATAATAACAGAGGTATTAAATTATTATTTTATTTTAAGGCAAGATAGTGAGATTCTTTACTCATTACGTATTTTAAGAAAGAAAATCTAAACATTCAATCAAACTTCTTGATTAAAATAAGATGACCAAAGTGATGCACAGCAGGTGGAAAACAGTCATTATAACAAAAGAAATTTAAAGAAATAAAGTTAGAAATGAACACAAAAATAGAAAACAGAATACACACTGAAATGAAAGGCCAGGAAATACAAACGAGAATTTAAAGGAGGTTTTAAAACAGTAATTATCCATCCAACTATCATGCATATTTTTAAAGCATCATAAAAATAGTAATCAAAAGAAAAAGTGAATTATTCATGTTTCCATCTGCAGGTTTGGAGCGAAGAGTCGGGTTGTAACACGATGTAACACCGAAACTTTAAGGTGCAACTCTGACTTTATCTTGACCAAGAGCTCATGCAAATATTCCAAAAAGCATTTCCAGAAGACTTAAGATATTTGTTATTTTCTTTAAGAATATTTAAAAAATGTTATGACATACAAATTTCACAAGCCGATGTTTTATTCTCAATAAACCAAGAATATTGGTTTGATAGTAACTGTCAACACAAATTTAAAAATAATATGTTGAAGTGCAGCGGAATTTGGAGTTTGGGTTCAGTTAAAACAAAAAGGCGACCCGCACATGAACTCTGGCAGATCAGGAGAGCAGATGTTGAAATCAGCTGATCAACCACCGCTGCGCTCAGACGATCAGTTATTAATAACCGCAAAATAAACACCAGGTGTGAAAACACAAACACGCTGCATGTTTTTTCAGCGGGAATCGTTTGCGTGTTTGTTGGTGTGGAATCCAGATAGGTAATGTGGCGCTGTTGTCAGTTGCTATGGCAACGAGTCTACGTGTAGCGTAGCTGACACACAGAGAAAAAAGTGGTTTTGAGTTTCCTTTAACGGTTTTATTGTTCCTATTCTGATGCGCATAGCACCGAAGTAACATCTACATCTCCAGGTTTCATTTTGTTAACGGACCGTTCTACCGCGGCTACGGACGGCAAGTAAACGCATCGGCTTTTCTCATCAGCACATTCGCAAAATTTCCGCTCGTAAACAATAACATGGTATCAGCAGATGAATGCTGTACAGCTATAAGTTTTACTACTTTTCCTAAAACTGAAGTAGAATCTTATTTTTGCTCATGTTCACTCTGCCGTCTGCGTTGCAGTTGGTGATTTTATTTAACTTACGTTAGTAACTGCGGTGTTCAGAAGCTCAGCTCCGAGGTTAAAGGTCAGTCAGGTCTGCTGCATGTCTGCGCCACCCATTGCGTTGCTGGTGGTACTGCTTCCTGCTGAGGTGTGACGGTAATACCTGCAGTTACATCGCTTCGTGTCGCACCAAAAACCGACACGGGGATCTGCTCCCCTGCGCAGGAATCCGCTGCTAATGACCGGTAGATGCTCCGCTCGGCTTGGTTTCATCACAGTCACCAGGTCTTATTTATATATTTTTTCCTGCATACTTTACAAAGAGCTTCTCTTCTTCTCTGTCACCTGGTCATCGAACCAAAATCGTGAAAACTTATATTTTCTCATGGTGAGGCGCAAAACTAGTCAACACGTTAAGCGCTTGTAACACTACGCATGCGCACAGCAGATGTGACAGCGGAACCAATTGAGTCTACCAACGTCAGCTCTGGTCCTGGAAGTAGATATAATTTTTAATATTTTACATATTTTATAATATATTTTAAGTTCGTTTATAGTTAAACGAACTTAAAACAAAAAGTTAGCATCAATGAAAAATTCTAAATATATTGAAGTGGTCATGAAAAATTTACAACAAAGTCAAATTCTATTTGTTACCTTTTACTGGCCTTAATTTGAGCTAATTTTAATTACTACAGTGCGGAAACCCTGCAGCAGTGGTAGCTAGTAGCAGCTAATAGCAGGGGTAGCTAATATTAGTGGTAGCTTGTAGCAGCATTAGCTAATATCAGTGGTAGCTAGTAGCAGTGGTAGCTATCACTTATTAATAATGACAAATTAGGGGCGCTATGACAGACTGTCCAGGGTGAGCCCGCCTCTCGCCCGGAACGTAGCTGGAGAGGAACCAGCAACCCTCCCGTCAAAGGGACAATGGTGAACAGAAAATGGATGGATGGATGGAAATTAGGGGCGTGCTGTGGTGGCGCAGGGGGTTAGCACCCCCCTCACGCTTGGAGGCCCTAGTCCTCGACGCGGACGTCGCGGGTTCGACTCCCGGTCCCGACGACCCTCGCCGCATGTCTTCCCCCCCTCTCCTCACCCTCTCTCCGAAAAGAATACGAGCCACTAGCGCCACAAAAACTCGTAGGAGAAAAAAATAATGACAAATTAAACATCACGCCTGTGGCATTAGCCTGAATGCTCTGCTAGCAGCCTGTGTAAAGCCGGCGTGTTTTAGGCGGTAACATTCGTAACCAAACCCGAAGCGGCGGTGAACTCACCGATGAATCCGAGCTGGGAGAACTCCAGGATCATCCACTCCTCCGACGGCTGCTGCAGCGCAAAGTTCTTCATGGTGGTGAAGTAGTTCGGACGCGCCACGATGTCATCCTCCAACTAAAAATAGAGACGGACCACAGGAGTTTGAAAACCTGCTCAGAGTGAGACCTCCCGTTTAACAGAACCAGTCTGGCAGCATGAAGCAGGACTCTAAAAGAGATCCATCATTCTAGAAAGGGCTTCAAGGAGCCTCAGTGAGGGTCCTGGGCTGGCCTAGTCAAAGTCTGGAGCGTAATGCTGGAAAACCCTCCGATGTGTCTGAAATAAATCACCAGAGAAGGTCAAAGTTCATCCACAGGGAGGTCAAACACTTGATGAGGGAAACTGCCAGCAGGGAACACTTTGGATTTCTGATTCGGGCTTTTATTTTGAAGAGTCCCATTCGTTAGTGCCAGTAATTATTTCCCAATAATTAACTCCATCACTGATACAATCAATAATCATCAATAACTGACTGGATTCATGACCTTTATTTTGAAGGTCTGGGCCATTCTGATCTAGATCAATAATTAAATCAATAAAATAAATATTGGAGTTTATCTAAAACACAGTCAGCTGATTTTCACAGCCTGAGTGGCTCCAGCCGCCTCTGAATGGAAACTTTTACTTTCTTTGTTTCATATTAATGTCATTTTGATCTGAAACATGAAAGTTAAAATTAATAAATCATCATAACTTAAAACCACATCAATAATTTCCATTTTCAGAATTTATCATGTTTTTTAATCAATTTTATGGATGACAAATGTCTTTGGTCTCAACAAAACCTTTTTATTTATTTGTTGTTTTTCTTTTCTTTCGATTTCATTACAATTTGAAGTTTATTGATTGTTCAGTTTGTTATTGAGAGAAACGATTCATTATCAGAGTTTACCTGAACGTAGTACGTTCCTTTGGTCTGAGCGTACATCATCAGGAAGCAGTAGTCCAGGTTCTGCTTCGTCCTCCACCTGAGGAGGAGGAGGAGGAGGAGGAGGAAGAGGAGGAGGAAGAGGAGGAGGAGGAAGAGGAGGAGGAGGAGGAAGAGGAAGAGGAGGAGGAAGAGGAAGAGGAGGAGGAAGAGGAAGAGGAGGAGGAAGAGGAAGAGGAAGAGGAAGAGGAGGAGGAAGAAGAGTTTCTGTGCTTTGTGCATGAATTTTAAATGTTGTACTTGGTTTCAATAAGTCTGACTATAAATATTGGCTCTGAAATAAAAATGTAATCCATAATTTTTTTACTTTAACACATCATGTCAGATCAGTGAATTATACCAGATATTTATGTTTCCCTTTACTTCATTTAGAGCAGCAGAGGTTTTGGATATTTTAATTTTTCAAACACCAGCTGATCCTCCAGAAGGTTCAGTGCTGAACTCATGTTTTCTGAACTCTGACCTTTGAACCCCAGAGGCAGAAAAGCAACAGCTAAACTCAAAGGATGAAACCAGAAACTTTCAGCTGCAGGAAACCCAAAACAGACTCTTCAGAGTCGACGTTTCATGTGATCCAGCAGAACCAGTCAGATCACCGCTGCGTCCTGTGAAGGTTTAGAGCCGCCGTCGGTTCACTGAGGCCTGAACCCGATCTGGAGACGCTTTTATTGGGAAGCAGTAAAGTTAACAGGAGCGGCTCTTCATCTCAGAGTCAGCAGCTTCTGCAGCGAGGCGCCGCGGCGCTACGGAGGCTCAGCATGTGAAAGCAGCCGGGGGGTCCGACCCGAGGTTCTTCACATGAGGGGGAACCGGGTCCGACTCACTGCCAGGAGGTTCTGACAGAAAAGATCTCAGGAAACCAGACTAAACAAATTTCTCTTTTGTACTGGACAACTTAATTTAATTTTACATAGTTTGTTAATCCTAGTTTATGACTGTTCTGAATATTGCGACATTCTAACGAGGTGATTTGTCCAGTTTTGGTCGTTAGCAGCTGCAGTGCTAACGACCAAAATAAATAAAAAACAAGGCAGAAGACAGGTGAAGAACAAATCAAAACCACTCGTATTTTTCTCTTTTATCGCTCTCTGTCGGTTTTACTCCACATACAAACCCGTTGCCGTGGCAACCGGCTGAAACAAAGAAGAAACTACAAAAAACACAGACATTTCCCAGAAAAAGAACAGAACATTTGGTCCGTTGCAGTTTTATATTGACAGGCTAGATGTTTGCTTGTTGATTATTAATAAGTGGTCGCTGTGAGATCTGCAGTCAAACATAGCAGCTATGATTTTTAAGAGAAAAAACTTTCTAAGTCACTTTTCATCGTGTTATTGATATGTTTATAAATATCACTGTTTCAAACTAAACTTTCAGTTTGGTTGATTTAAACTCCTGCTTTACTGATGACCGGTCAGAATAACGCAACTGAACAGAAACACCGAATTCTGCAGCTCATCTACAGGTTGAGCTTTTCAAAGTCAAGCTAGCATAGCACACTGAGTTGCTATCCTTTTAAATTACACCTGTGTTGTCTGGCTGTCAGTAACATGTATGCATGGTGCCTGTGTCCTGGTGCCGGTCCGGGCCGGTGTTCGGGTTCTGGTGAAATGTTCTGGTACTGACCGGACCCGCTCCTTTGGGTCGCCAAAGGATTCTCTGAGTTTGGAGAAGTCTGGGTAGAAGTGGAGCGACGGAGAGACGACCTCCAGGAGGCCAGACTGGATCTCAGTCGGGAAACTAGGAGGAGAGACACAAACAGAACCGGAACCGGTCGGTGAAGGAACAGGACGTTCTGGGTCCGTTACCGCGGCAATAGCCCCCAGAAACGGGGCAGTACTCACAGGCGCTTCAGGCTCTCGGCTACACCGCTGGCGTACTGCTGGTCGGCCTGAGGGACACAGAGAGACAAAGGTCAAAGGTCAGAGGAGTCAATGGTCACAGCATAGAACACCTGACCTCTCAGCACCAATCTGACTCTCATCGTCATGGCAACAAGGACTGAACCTTTAGGTCGCTGCAGACACAACTTAGTGTATGAATGGGAATCAGACCATCAGAACCAGAATGATTCTGAGCCATTTGTCTTTGGTTCTGACCCGTTTCCCTCTGGTTTTTCTGCCTTTAGTTTTGATCGTCTTTGTGATTTCATCTCTGAAGATTTTCTGTTGTAAAATCTTGAGCTCTCCGGCTAACGCTAACAGCTGGTTTTACCTCTGCAGTTTGCCTCCATTTGCTTCATTTGCATGCGTTTTTCTTCCGGCTCGTTATTTTCAGTTTCACCAGTTTTGGTTTCTTCTTCCGTTTATTTCCATTTCAGATTTTGTTGATTTTTTTCCAGCGTCTCACTTATTTTTGTGTCTGATTTTGTTGTAAATTTCTGTCCTGTTTTTCAAATGAAGTCCTACGGTTTACCATCTCTGTAAGAACTCCTGGTGTGGCTGTTTTACTTTCTGACAGCTATGGCTTGTAACCGTGGCAACAAGGTATTATTTTTACAACTGGCATCTCTTAATATCTGAACTTTGACCCCAAATCGCAGAATATTTAAAAATTAGACTTCATGAATGTAGAAAGAGAGAAAGGATCTTATCCTCTACTTCAACATCTTTCTAATCATAAAGACTGATGGAAAAGCAAAAGCAAAGGAGGTGGATTAGCAGAGCTAGCTAACAGGTGGACATGTTACAGACAACAGAGAATATCCTCTCTGTTGTCTGAATAATGAACTGTTAGCATGTTAGCTTCAAGCTGTCATACAGCAACAGTCTTTAGTCAGAGGCCTCTTCAGAGTCACAGTTGCACTGACTGCTACTGGAGATTTTCCTTTCCACAGCATCGTCATCCACAGTAACTCCTTTAAGAGACTTGGATGATCTTAGATGTGACATTTAATTTAATCTTGGGATAACGTGTTTTTGAATTTCTCGTGTTCTGTATTTTTTCTAATCTTTTTTCCCATATTTTGGTCATTTTACTGTCACTCCTCTTCTGATCTAAACTAATCTGTTCATGTCAGGCTGACTGTTCCTCGCTGCTTCATGTGAATTCATTCTGGTTTTTCCGCCTTATCTCCTGCATCGATTTGTCATCTCGCTGCATCTCTTGGTGGTGAGATTATGTCTGGTTCTGATTGTGTCGCGTTGTGATGGTCGGACTCTCTGCAGCTGTTTTGGTCCTGCACACATGTGGTGAACTGAGATCATCTTGTTTCCCAGCCTGAAAACACATCAACCCCCTGATTCACACCCAAACACCCACATCCTGATCCGTCAGTGATGTCACAGCTCAGCCTCCCATCCCGGCCAATCACAGCTCAGGCTGAGCTCTTTTGTTTAATGGCAAAGGTCGTGTTGCAGTCTCATGCGAGTTTCCACAGCGGAGCCGGGTTGCGGTTTGGTTCGGCGTCCTGGAGGTGCCAGCCGGGTGGAGCTTAGCTCACCATGTTAACGAGGAACAGACGGAGTCAGAAATCATCAAACTGTTCAACTTCTGCTCTGAAAACGCTTCTCGGCTTTTGGTGAAAACATTCCCTCGTTCGAGCAGAAAACTGATCTCCATCAGGCATTTTCCAGGGTGGAACGATTTCTGGGGCAACAATGAGAAAGTGATGGGGGGGTTAAGGAGGCTTTCAGACGTCCATGAAATGGGAGCTCCAGAAAATAAAAACAACATTAAGACAGAAATTAAAACCATGCAAACATAGGCAGACTGCAGAGGAAACAGCATGTCTAATATTAACCCACTGACGTCAGCTCATTACTAAAGAAACAAGGCAAAACCAAAGAACTATAAAACAAAAAGCTAATTAGGAAAGTAATCTTTTTCTCTATACAGGAAAAAGATCTGCCAATGCAATGAGTACTGGGGTCAGTTTTCAACACTTACTGACTTGAATAAACCTCCTATATTTTGCTGAAAAGTTACTAATAGGTTCATTTTGTTTCATGTCAGGTGTTGAGATATTTTCACAAGAAACTAAACAAAAACACTGGAGAGGATTTTGTGTTTAGCAGTTACCAGCTTCTGAACATATGTAATTAAAATGTTTAATAGATCAAATTCTTATAAAACCAGACAGGAAAACCCCAGAAAAAACATTTCTCTTTAAAAATTTATTTCATTGTGTAAAAATCAATCTTCTGCAGTATTTTTTAAAGGACAGGGAATGTTGAGGTTGGCCTAAAATCAGAAAAATCAATAAAAACAAGACCTGTAGGTTCTGTGATATAAATATTAATAAATAAAAGCAAAACAACTCCTGTCTTTGTTTACATAAACATAAATACATTCATAGAAATACATGGTAATAAAATTCAACACGTTATATAATAAAATTAATATAAATTCATTATGAAATAAATTGATAATGAATAATAGTTAATATTCAGTATTTCAGTTGTTTTAATGAAATAAAACAGGATTTGGGTTGAACTCATTGTTCAGACGTTGTGAACCATAAACATGAGTCTGAGCGAAACCAGAACCAGCAGTGATTAAATGTTAGAATTGGTCCTGAACCTCTTTCTGCAGCCCTAAGATCCCTCTCTTCTTTCCATGGAATTATTCGCTCTGGTGTTGAACTTAAACTGTCCTTGTATGCAGACGACCTTCTCTTATATGTTTCGGATCCCTTACACAGTCTTCCTCCAATTTTGGATTTTCTTGAAAACTTTGGATCTTTCTCTGGCTACAAAATAAATTTGCTTAAAAGTGAATGCTACCCAGTAAATTCATTGGCTTTGGAACTTGGGCAATCTGACATTCCTTTTAGACTCAGCCCTTCAGGGTTTAGGTACTTGGGAATTAATATTACTCGTACTCTGCCCTCAATGTTTTCTCAGAATTTTGCTCCCCTAGTCTCTCAAATTGCATCAGATTTTCGGAGATGGATCTCTCTCCCTCTTTCACTAATTGGCAGAATTAATGTTATTAAAATGAATGTTCTACCTAGATTTCTTTTTTTACTTCAATGTATCCCTTTATTCTTGTCTAAACAGTTCTTCAAGTCCCTGGATCAGATGGTTTCTTCATCTTTATGGAACAATAAGGCCCCCAGATTGAGGCTTTCTCTATTGCAACAGTTCACCACAAGTGGTGGTCTTTCCTTACCCAATTTTGCAATGTATTACTGGTCGTCACATATTCATAAATTGATTTATTGGATAAATTCACCCAATCTGTTCTGGTGTAAACTTGAAATTCAATCGATATCTACATGTTTTTCACCTGCCTCAGTTATTCATCACTACCAATTAAACTTCCCTCTGTTATTACAAATCCTATAGTGCTCTCTACCCTTAAGATCTGGTCACAATTTAGGTCCCATTTTAAATTTATGTCTCCCTCTAATAAAATGCTGTTATTAAAAAATCCTATATTTTCTCCTGCAACCACTGATGTTGGCTACAGAGTTTGGCATGAGAGGCATCTGTACAATGAGAGATCTCTACAAAGATGGTCTATTTCTTAGTTTTACGGAGTTGTCCTCAAAATTTATCCTACCTACTTCTCATCTGTTTCTCTATTTCCAAATTAGACATTGTGTTTCTTCGTTGTTCCCAAATTTTCCAACTCTTCCTGTTGACCCACTATGGGTCGACCTACTAGTTTTGAAACCCAATCTGAAATCACCATTTCTAATATATATGGAAAGCTTATGGGAATTGATCCCGACTCATCGGGTAAATCCAGAACTCTTTGGGAACGTGAATTGGGTGTTGAACTGTCTGATTCATGGTGGGATAAAGTTATTCTCAGTATACGCCAAAGCACTCCATGTGCCAGGTTACAGCTTGTACAGTTTAAAGTGATAAACAGAGTCCACTTCTCAAAATCCCGTCTTTCTAAAGTTTTTCCTTCGATTTTGGACCAGTGTGACCGGTGCCGGACCTCTCCCTGCAACTTAAGTCATATGTTTTTCTTTTGCCCAAGTTTACAAAAATTTTGGGACTATGTCTTTTCCACACTCTCAGGGGTTTTTGGAATCCAGATCCGAAGAGATCCACTAATTGCCATTTTTGGAGTTCCAGGGACCTCAATTAATCTGTCGGCCTGCAGGGGGAGCTCTTGGCTTTCTGTTCTCTGCTTGCCAGACGCTGCATTTTACTCTGCTGGAAATCTCCTATACCTCCATCTACTTCTCAATGGCTTAATACTGTTAGATCAGGCTTAAGGATAGAAAAGATTCTATTAACAGTAAAAGGTAATTCAGCAAAATTTACTCACAAGTGGGCACCTCTTATGACATTCATAAAATCTCTGCCTTTATAATGCATAGATTGATGTGACTAACCCATCATGTCATGTGACTTAAATTTACAGAATAATTGAGTGAAATGTTGTTGCCTTCTAGCTTCTCAATGCCGTCCAGCCCCCCCTCCAAACTACCCCTATTTTATTTTTTTTTATTAATTAATTTATTTTTTGGTTGTTAATGTATTCTTTTTTATGCAATTATATTTATTTGGTCTCGTTTTTGTTATGTCAATACGGGGATTTATGTTCGCTACGGGGAAAGGGAAGGGAAGGGGGAAAGAAAAGGGGAGAACAAAGAGGGAAGGAAATAAAACTGTGTGTAAAAAAGAAAACAAAACATCGGAGAAGTCATGTAAGCTTTGTAAAATGTATGTAATATCAATGTATGTATGATCTCCTGATAAATAAATGATACACACAAAAAAAAAATTTTAGAATTGGTCCAAATAACCACTGAAAACTGAACATGAGACTGAAATAAATAAATTTCACTTCAGTTTATTTGTAGAGAGATGAGAAGGAAGCGATGTGAAATCCCTGAAACCTTCTGTCTTCCTAGATCTGAGGAAACTCTCAACTCAGTTTCTACAGTGGATCAGAACAGGTCCTGACCCAGAAACATCTGGATGAATGAGGGGAACATCAGGCAGATCCAGAAGAAGCAGCAGGTTCTCTACTAAAACTAAAGGCTCAGAACGATGAAACAGAATCACAACATGGCTGCTTCCTCCGCCTGCAGCAGCTGGAAGCTGCATGAAGCAGTCAGTGACATTATCACTGTGTGTATGTGTGTGTGGTTGTGTGTAATTGACTATCAGGATGAAAGTCTATTGATGCATGTGTTTCTTCACATTATTTGTAAAGGCCACTGGTTTAGCTAATGAGCGCGCACACGCGCACACACACACACACACACACACACATTCTTGTATTTTTCAATTTCTGAGGACCACCAATAAACCCACCTTTTTAAGGCCACTCTTTGTAAACCTGGTCATAGTCTTAAATAGGGTAGAAATACAATAACAAACAGACACACATTGTGGTGTTTCTCTTTGTCACATTAAAATCCATTTATCTCCTGGAGGCTCTCAGCGGCATTATCACCATTTTCAGCATTTCTGAGACAGATTGTGGTATTTTAATCTGAAAGCACAAGTGGAGGTAACCAGAAAGTGCATGTAAATAACTTCCTGCTGCTCAGATCTTCTTTCTGAAGCTTTCTCCCTGACAGATCAGCCATGAATAATAAACTCTGCAGCTTTACTTTTCAGTAATCAGACGTAGATTCAGCAGCTTTTAGGGTTTTCTCCATATTTTCTCCTTAGGCATGAAGCTTTAGCATACAGAAGCTAAAGCTTTAGCATACAGAAGCTAAAGCTTCATGCCAGGCCTCACATTTGATCAGAAGTGAAAATATCTCCATCAATCTGACAACAAGATCGAAGCTACAGCAGATCTGCTGCTGGCTCTACGCCAGGTGTCCAAATTTATTGACATGTGGGCCAAAATCAGAGTCAGAAGTTCTCACAGGCCAAAAGAATTAAAAATAAAACATAAATCAAGCAAATAAAGTTGCCCAATTTTATAGAAAAGGGATGCGATCAATCCAAGACTTGAAAATGATTTTGCACATATGCTAAATTAAAAGAAAGAACAATAGTTTTTTCAGATTCACTTGGACTTGAATAAATAAATTTATTCTCAGTTATGAAAACAAGATTATGGTTGGTTCTTTCTAAACATTTGAACAGATTTAAAGAAGCTAGTTTGGGTGCAGCAATGTCTCAGCATAAACATGGTTCTACTTATTTTAAAAGGTTGGTCATAAATACATGAATACACTGCAAAAACATAAAATCTTGCCAAGTATTTTAGGTATAGTTTCTAATGCAAATATATTAGTACATTTGAAATAAGACAAAGCTAACTTAAAAGTAACTTTTTTAGCACAATATCTGTTTTAAGATTCAGGATTCAAAATTACTTTCTCGATCCCTACAGGAAGATTATTGTCCAAACAGCACACAAGAAATAAAAATGTAAACATAATACAAAACACAATGAAAGCAAATACTGGAAGTATCAAATGTGCACTATAAGAGGAAGAGTTAATAATTCTTGAATATTGATAAATGCGATGGAGTGGTGACCTGTCCAGGTGACCCCGCTTTTCACCCCCTGACAGCTGGAGGCACAAGCATTAACCTGACCCTGATGAGACCAGACTGGAAGAAAATGGATGGATGAGAAAAGCTCTGGTTCCACTTATAACAAGACATTTTTCTCATGCTATTAAAGCAAAAATCTTAGAACATTTTTATCAATATTAACGACTTATTGTTTTAGGTAGCTGTCTAGTTTCAAGAGATATTTGCTTTTGAAACTAGACATAAATACTTAGTAAGATTTTGTGTTTTGCAGTGTCAGAGTGCATCTTTACTCCCTCCACACATGTTTTGCGTGGCTATCTTTGTGGAGACTTTCCATAGACTTTCCTCCATTTCTACAGCCTAACCCTTATCCTAACCCTAACCAAAACTCAATTCACACCTTAGTCCTAAATCTGACCCCTGACCCAAACACAGGCTTCTGTGCCACAAGGGACAGTGGGTCCCCACAACATAGTATGTGTCAGGAAAATGGTCCCTACAAGGTATTACAAACGCACGCACACACACAGACCTCTGCAATGAGGACGACGATGACGCAGTCGTCCTTCTCTGCCGGGCTGAGCTCCGACATCAGAGAGCTGAGCGTGTCTGTCAGGTAGGAGTGGACCTCCCTCTTCACGCTGGGGACGCCCATCACTATGGAGACTGGAGACACAGGAACAGAGTGGTCTGAACTGGTCTGAGCTGGACCAGTATTAATAAAGATATATACTACTTCGCTCATTTGAATGAAACAATATTCCTAACAGGGTTGGATCATAAATCCATTTTACTAAATAAGAGAATTTTTGGTTTTTGAAATTGTAATTTTTTCCCACCATTATGTGTCATTTGTAACTGGTTTCTTAGAAAAGAAAGCAAGAAAAAAATATTTAAATTGAAAATTTGATCTGGTATGACAACATCAGATATTTTGTTTTTAAAGCATGTGGTGCAGCCCTAATTCCTAGTTTCTATTTTAAGATATTCATGAGAGTGAGCAGTACCTCTGTCCAAGAGAACATAAAAAAGTTAAGTAATTAAATTAAAAATCTGCAGAATGTGTCATGAATTGGTGTGGTAGGCGGTGAGGGAAACACATCAGACCCAAGGTAGAAATGAAATGATGAGTTTAATCCAAACACAGCGTCCAAAAACCAGGCAGTAGTGATGTTACGTGATGAGCCGAGGCTTCGAGGCGTGTGTCGAGTAATGGAGGGGGCGTTTCTGTAAAGCGCGTATCGAGGCTTGCTTCATTTAGGGGAGGAGCCGAAAACGATGACGTCCGAAGCCTCGCTGCCCGGCTGTACCACGTGACTGCTTCGGGAAGTGGCTCAGATTTTGGCGCAGGGTTTAGAAACCACACAGGCTTCATTCAAAATGTGGGTTGTTGTAGGCCAGTTGCGGTCAGTTGAGAGAGTGGATAGAGTCTTGATAGTTTGGATAGCAGAGTTTGGATAGTGGTTATTTAGTTTGAGACAGTTAGGGACAATATATATATATATATATATGTAGAGAGAGAGATAGAGAGAAAGAGAGAGAGAGGGAGACACAGAGAAAGGAAAAAAGAGAAAATCCTATCCTGTCCCACAGCTATCCTATTTTTAATTTTAATTCTAATATTAAGGATACGTGAGTTTTCACCACCTGATTTAACTCGAGTTACCTTGAACTCCAATACCATCATCACACACATCATAAGCAGATTTGCTCTGGAATAAGCAAGGTATTGATCTAAATGAATTTTTTTCCCCTTCCCCTTTTATTTATTTATTTATTTTTCTGGGATTAATATTTAATGTTTTTAGACTTTATTATTTCAGGACTTATAATTGGGTTATTTATTTAATTTGAACTTTTTACTAATAATCTCACTATTACAAATAGGATTGGTTAGTTAGTTTTAAAGTTCTTAATTTTTATATTAGGATTTTTAAGATAGCTGTGGGACAGGATAGGATTTTCTCTTTTTTCCTTTCTCTGTGTCTCCCTCTCTCTTTCTCTTTCTCTCTGCATATATATATATTTTTTTCTCTCTATCTCTTTGTCTCATTTTTCTTCACCTTTTGTGAAGTCATTCCCAAGAGCCATAATAGACAAAAATTCAATTCATCACGTGTTAAGATACAGCTGGCTGCGATTATACACCTGGCCAGTAGGTGGTTTCGTGTGCACATGAAGCTTCAAGAAATTAACCCTTTCTCGAACCAGTTGGCTCAAGTGGTTCAATGCCTCATGAGGCTTCATCTCACCATCACTACCAGGCAGCTCTGCTGAGCAGAATCCACAGCTCAACACAGGTAGAAACTGGCTACACAAATGGACATGAATACAATAGCTCACACATGCAACAAGGACCCAACAAAGACACAGAAACACAGGTGACATTAAATACACAGGAGGTAATCAGGGAACAAGACACACCTGGGAACAATCAAGGGGAAGACAGGAGAACATGGAGACTCAGAGACACAGGAACTCAAATAAACAGAGAAAAACTCAGATTCTCAGAGAATGTGCCAATTTTTATCTGACTAATTGATTGTCAGAAAAATCGATTCCTAAAATAGTTGTCAGTTGCAGCCCTACATTAAAGCCCAAACTCGGGGAAAGGGCTACCGGGGAGATAATATTGGTGTAACAAAACTATGAACACATCAGATTGAACCATAAGGCTCTCATAATCCACAGTGTCCTCAGAACCATGAATTTTTCCAGCTGTCCTCAGGAACACTGGTAGACAAGAACATCAGAACCATGAAACATGGGTTCTGTTCTGTTTAGATGGACCTTCATTTAACTCAATATGCATCTGGAGAAACACCGAGTGCCCTCTTTTTAGTGTTTAATGGTTTTATGCAAAAATCTGATTTATCTGACTCCGTCTTTGACACACACACACACACACACACACACACACACACACACACACGCACACACACACACATATGCCCACACACACAGAGATAAGCATTTACAGTGATCTTCCTCAGTATCTCTTCCTGGTTCTTTTCTCTGTCCTGCACTGAATTATCAAACACTTCCAGGGCAACAAGCCACTATCGTTCCATCATAAATACATTTCACTACACTTAGTCGTGCACACACACACACACACACACACGCACACACACACACACCCCCACACACACACACAGTGACATTGCTCAGTATTTTAGCCTCCAGGGCCAATGGCTGTGTCACAGGGGTTTCAGTGGGCTGTGTGTCCCCAGGCGGAGGTCTGTCCCTGTGCTGCCGGTGCAGCCAGGCTTCGGGTCTGTGTGTGTGTGTGTGTGTGCGTGTGTGTGTGTGTGTGCAGGTGTGATTTGTGATGTTTTGCCTAATTTCTTCCTGTATTTAACCTCCTCCTGCAGCATCACCCTGGAGCCAGTAGCTCATCTCGTCCAGGTTGCTCCTGCTGAACATGTTCTCTCCACTCAGTTTAATTCGTGAGGCGGCGTCATAAAAACCCGGGCTGAGCGGTGCGCCAGCGGCCAGCTGAGGACCAGACCTGGTTTTTAACAGTAAACGTCATCGGAGCCTGCTGTCACAAACCATCAAGCATTCCTCATAGCGTTTCTCTTTCCAACACAGTATTCCAGATCCCAATCCAATAAAGCACACAGGATCTGCTGCAGGCACAGAAACACAAGTTTTAACCGTCAGAAGGGAATAAACTGACCGGTCTGCTGCAGCTCCACTGGAGGAAAACTGAGGCAAATGGTCTGGTCTTATCTGTCCTCTGTTATGCTTTAATTTTATAATTTTTTATTTAATTAAGATTATTTTTTATTTCACCCTCATTTTTTTCCCCCACCAGGGGGTCCTTTTTGTGGGCTCTAGTGTCCCTTTTTTCACAGCAGGCTGACAGGAAGGGGGGAAGGAGAGGGGGGAAAACATGCAGCAAATGTCGTCGGGTCGGGGAATCGAGCCCGCGACGGCCGCGTCGAGGACTGGAGGCCTCCGAGCATGGGGCGCGCTGACCTTTACGCCACCGGAGCACGCCCCATTTCACCCTCATTTAAACCAGATTTCATCCTGGTATTATTCTAATTTTATCCAGACCTTTTTATTAATTTTCTCTTGGTTTCATTCAGTTTTTATTTCAATTTTACCCTTACATGATATTTTAATATTTGTGTCTAAGTTTTATTCATGTTTTTATTTTGATTTTATTAGTTATTTTATTAATCAAAGTTATTTTTATTTTACCTTGATTGAAGCTTGATTTTGCGCTAATGTCATCCTGGTATTATTCTCAGTTTATTCATTCTCTTTTATTAGTTTTCTGATGTCATCCTGCCTGCTTTTGCTGTAGTTATTCCAATTCCTTCCTGACCATAAAGCCCAGCACCAACTGTGAAGTAGGGTGTTGGAGGTATGGTGATGTGGGCTTAGTTTTCAGGTTCATTGACTGAACAAAGATCTGAAACCAAACAGCAGATCTAAAAGAAGGCGGAGTTTCCCTCCCTGGTTCCGGTTCTGTTCCAGGTTCTGGTGTGTCTTACCTCCGGTGCGTCCCTGGCCCAGGTGAATGGCGGGCTGCAGGCTGTCCTCGCGGCTCAGCAGGTGAGGAAGATGATGGAAGATGGAGGGAAGCTGCAGGACATTTTTACTGCTGCTCACGTTCCACAGCTTCAGCCGCGTTTCCTCTGAGGAACCAGAACCAGTCAGACCCGACGGACCAGAACCAAACAGCAACAAATATTTTACTTCTTCCATCCTTCCTTCTCTTTCTTCTTTTATATTCATTCTTGTCATTTCTCAACCAGTCATTAATTTGTTAATCAGATCAATCAATCAAATTTTATTAGTATAGCACATTTCAGCATCAACATAGAATCAATAATCAAAACAGAACATTAAGTCAAGTTCCGTCAATAAATTTATAATTGATCACGTTTCAAATAAAATCCTAAACAGGTTGGTTTTTAGAGATTTAAAGGAAGTCAGTGTTTCAGCTGTTTTACAGTTTTCTGGAAGTTTGTTCCAGATTTGTGGTGCATAGATGCTGAATGCTGATTCTCCTCGTTTGGTTCTGGTTCTGGGGATGCAGAGCAGAACCAGAACCAGAACCTGAGAGTTCTGGAAGGTTGATACAACAGCAGCAGATCTTTAATGTATTGTGTTGCTAAACCATTCAGTGATTTATAAACTAACAACAGTATTTTAAAGTCTATTCTTTGAGCTACAGGGAGCCAGCGGAGAGACTTTAAAACTGGTGTTATGTGCTCTATCTTCCTGGTTTTAGTCAGAACTCCAGCAGCAGCATTCTGGATCAGCTGCAGCTGTTTGATTGATTTGTTGGACAGACTTGTGAAGACGCCGTTACAATAATCAATACGACTGAAGATAAACGCATGGATGAGTTTCTTTAGATCTGGCTGAGACATTAGTCCTTTAATCCTGGAAATGTTCTTCAGGTGATAGAAGGCCGACTTTGTAACTGTCTTTATGTGGCTCTGAAGATTCAGGTCAGAGTCCATCACTACTCCCAGGTTTCAGGCTGGTCGCTGATTTTTAGTTGTAATAACTGAAGCTGTGCACTGACTCTAGATCTATAACTCTAGATCTATAACTCTAGAGATCGTTCCTCTTTAGGTCCAAAAATAATAACTTCAGTTTTGTTTCTGTTCAGCTGGAGAAAGTTTTGTCTCATCCACACATTTATCTGTTCTAAGCATCTGTTCAGTGATTGGATGGGGCCAAAGGTCACCTGGTGACATCATAATGTAGAGCTGTGTGTCATCTGCATAGTTTTGGAAGCTAATATTATTTCCTGTTATAACCTGAGCCAGTGGGAGCATATAGATATTGAATAAGAGGGTCCTAGGATTGAACATTGGGGTACCCCATATGTGACCTTTGACCTCTTTGATGAGAAGTTTCCAATTGAAACAAAGAAATCCCTGTTCTTTATGTAAGATTCAAACCAGTTAATCTCTGGACCGGAGAGTCCGACCCAACTCTCCAGTCCATTCAGTAATATGATAAAACACTGAAGAGGAAAATTCAGAAAAAATCTCCCTGACTGATTAATCTTGACTCAAACTCCTCCATCATGATTTTCTGTAAATATCTCATTTGTGTCACGTTGCCACTGTACTCATTGAGTTGTGATAAGTGAAGTCTGCTCTTCATCACTGACCTGACAGGCTGCTCCAGGTGCGGTTGATGTCCCGCAGCGCCTGCTTCTCGGCGATGGCCCGCTTGATCTCCTCCAGAACCAGGTTCAGCTCCTTGGAGCGCCGCAGGTTCTCCTGCTCGGCCGAGTGCAGGCGCTCCCTCAGGGCCAGGAACTCCCTCTGGTAGATGTCCACCACATCTCCTGCAGGGGGCGCACACAATCACAATGTCGCTATCATCATCACCAACAGGTAGATGATGGAGGACATCATCTGAGCTTCCTGTTTTATTCTGATAGGACTTCCTGTTCCAGGTTTAGCTGGTCATCCATCTAAATGTTTTGGCTTCAGATCATTTAAACCTTTGCACAAAACCATTCTCAGATAATGAGATTTCAGTCAGCTCAATTCTGCCTATCTTGAGTAATTTTAGGGCGCTGTTGCTTTAAATGCAAATAAGCTGCCGCTGGCCACGCCCCCCTCCCAACATTTAAACTACGATGTGAAAATGGCTGCTAACAAATGAGCAATTACCCAACCGTACAGCTGCGAGAAGCAGATGTGGAGCCTCCTGCACAACCAACCAGAATGCAACAAGTGTTTTCTGGATGGTAAGTCAACAGGAAAACTCTTCCAGCAGCCATTGTACAGCAAAACCAGCTGACCAAACGGGCTGGAGCTCTACTGGGGTTGCTAGGTAACCTGCTGATTTGTGATGTTATATTTTGGAGGTTTTTGAAACGGCTCATTTTCCAGACACAAAAAATTAAGAACTTATTGCCAAAAAAACAGTCTGTTTTTTAAGTTTTTAAGTTTAAGTATGTTTTGAAGAAGAGTAGAGATACAAATAGAAGAACAAAAACATGCAAAAAGTGAGTTGGTAGTTGTGCTTATATTTTACTTTGCTTTAATAATATATTGCAAAATTACATATTGTTGAAGAAATAAAAACAATAAATGTCTTAAAAATAAATAAATTTTTCAGTTTGTTATTGCGCCACATCCCCCCCTCCTTCTCTCTCTACTCACTCACTCTCTACTTCCTCTTCTGAGAGGGGAGATGTGGTACCAGCTCTCCATCTAACGGGTTAATTGAGTTTCCTAAATCTGCTGAGATTTATCCTGTCCAGAACTGAAGTAAACTCTGTTTAAGCATCGAGAAACGATTCGCCTGGTTTCTGACGGCCTCCATCCAGGTGTCCCACCCTTCTTCCCCCTGTGAATTAGCCAGACTGATCAGCCTGCAGCCAACTAGTTTCACAGAACACACCTATTAACGGTCGCTCGTTCTCTTTTATTACAATTTGCTCTTGTTACTGAACCAGGTAGGTTTTAGTGACTCAGCGAGTCCCAAGGATGATGTTTTAAATTTGGGCTATCAGGAACCAATAAACATTTTCCACCTCTTCCTCTCCAGAATCGAACATCATAGCTATTTTACAACCATCAAAGAACTTTAAGGTGACTCATTAATTGAATGTCCACAACATCTTTTAGATTTTCTTTATGCTAAATAATTTATTAGTAAGGCAATTTTGCAAGGGTCAGTACAGCTTAATTCAGTAGCAGAAATAATCAATAAGAAAAATCAATCATCTAGTCTATCTTTCCCTAATGCTGACACTGAGAACTAAAAAGGGAACCTTTGAGAGAGACGGACAGAGTTTGGCTTTTCGAACCCCAGACCTGGCCTGATGATGAAGGAGGTGTTGCAGCAGGAGGAGGATGTTGGTCGACGAAGGCAGGGATCTCTGTAGGCCTGACGAGCTTTCTTCTCCTCATGGGTGGTGAAGTCACACAGGACTTGGGTGCTGGCAGGAAGGAAGGCATCAGTTCTTCTTCTTTGTCTTTGTTCTTTGTCTTTACCTTGGTCTTCATCTTCGTCTTTGGGGTCTGAACCCAGCTGATGAGAGAAGTGCGATCTGAAGCCACATGTTTTGGGGCAGACGGGTTGGTCCCCATGATCAGGACAGTCTTCGGCTCTGTGGCCCCGGCTCTTCTTCAGCTGCAGAGTTCTTTGTCCATCTCCATCTTGACTCGAAGCTGCCTGGAGGATCCAACCAAAGTTTCCTCTTTTGCACCCACCTTTTATAGGGTTCATCCACCCTTTTGGTTCATTTGCATTGACCAGCACTGATGCTGTGCTTATTTCATTGGCTACCTGCTTGGACAGATGATCTCATCTCCATCACTGTCTTAGAGACATTGTGTCCTGATGTCTGTGCTAATGTCTCAGGTTGCTTAACAACCTGTTTCCAAATAAGGCGTTGACCATCTCTGCTCTCCTGTTAGTTCCCCTTTTTCCCTTTAACCTTTCACCTTCCATCCACCTCCAACACATCAGTGATCTTTAATTGCAGTTACACCTTTTACACTATTTCACGTTCAGAGTAAAAATCACATTTAAAACTTCTTTTACTTCTCTGATTTATCATTCATTTATAATGTTATGATAACCATAATTTATCAGTTACTCTTATTATAATCTTAATGTGAGTTATTACAAATGTTTTCTGTAAAGAAACCAAGAATAATTCATGATTCTTATTATTTAATATCAAAGTTAAAGTTACTTGTTTTACCTGTAAGAGTTCCCACTAATGCAAGTGTAAGTATTATTACAAGTAAACCAATATTAATATAAGTATTTTACTTTGAATCTTATCCAATTACTCACAATGTTTAGATTTCTTTCTTTAAAACTTTCATGATAAGTAATAGTCTGAACTATTTTTATAAATCTGCAGGCTGGAAACTTACTTCCTCTTTTTCCAGGAAACTGCTTTTCCTGTTTCATGACTCTCTCTGTCTGACTATGATTTCTTATGATTAAATAGAAAAAAGTAGAATTAAAGCAAAGTTTGCAGGAGACAGAAACAACGC
>NC_057876.1:29698227-29725727 GCF_019740435.1 Gambusia affinis
TTGATTCTCTGGACAAGCTGAGAATTATTCTGCAGCTGAAAATCCGTGCTGTGGTCATGTGACCTGTGGAGGTTTAGGTATAATTAACGTGTTAGAATCTGAAGTTCATGTTTGAAGACCAGTTGTGATGTGAAAGAAAGATGGCTGCCAAGGATTTGGTGAACACAGTTTAGAGGCTGCAGGAAGTCTTCCAGGTTTGTAAATATCTCGATTCCACATTAGTGTATTATTATTGATGATTTAATCTGGCCATGTTGACATATGAATGCAGCCGCATTAACATGAAATTTATCTTTCTGAAGAATATTATCAAAAATTTTATTTACATTCAATAACAATTTAAACTTAAACATAAGAACTGATTTATTTGCGGTTTCTTGTGATTTAATTTCTCCTGGATGACTGTCGATGGAGAGATCTGCTGCAGGTCAGAGGTCACAGAGGTCCACTGCCTAATCCACCAGATGAAATTAGGCCCATGTTTTCCTTCTAGGGGATCCACTGTTCCCTGTCTTTGGCTGTTTTTAAGTCTGTTTTTTCTCAAACACCTAACTGTTTTTTCTCCCTTCAGCCTTTGAAATCAGCTGAGTTAAATTGTTTCAGTTCAAAAATTCTTTATTTATCCCAAATGGAAATAAAATAATAATTTTTCTTATAGAGGAAGCCACTAACTCTTTATTTTCTCCAGGATAGAAACACTATCAGCTCTGTTGGGCGCCTCTGTTATTACCCGTGTCAAGAACTCTGGTATGAAAATGTATGTAAATTTGAGATCAGTCCAGGCACATGCAGAACAACGGATCATAAAGTACCTAGAAGATTGTGGCAGCCCTGTATGTTGATTAAAAATGATTGCTTATTGTGTACTCTTTGTATGAGAATGTGTTCTCTGTATTCTATTAATGTTGTAACGAGAGAATAGAATCGAAACATCTGATGTACTAATGTTTTATATGATTTTAATGATTGAAGTAATTATATAACATCTAATGTTCTGATGTTTTATATGATTCAAGTAATTATCGAAACATCTAATGTACTAAGATTTTATATGATTTTAATGATTGAAGTAACTTGTATGATTAAAGTTAAGTACAGAACAAGGAGAAGTAGGGTTGGGGGGTGGAGGCCGACACATGTAGTTGCAACTCGGAAAGTCCCAGAAAGTCCTAGGCTATGACACATACAGCTATAGCAACTCGGAAAGCCCCAAAAAGGCCCAAACACATAGTTTTGCAATAGGATCATTGTGTCTCAAGCTGAGTCTATTGCTCTCGGAAAGTCCCAAGATTCACAAGCACATTACCTCACAAGTGAGTCATCGTGCCCAAATTTGCAGATGGGCGGGTTGCGCAACTATGAAGCAGAGCACAAACTGTTCTTTGTCTTCCTCTCTCTCTCTCCCTCCCTCGGTGTACTCCCCAGGGAGGGAGAAAAGTATAAAAACATGAGACCGAGGTGATACGTGGTTCTTCGTCTCCGGCGCTGAGACTCTACACAAGTGCGGTAAGAAGACCAGCAGAGGACTACGCCCTGGAACCAAGGAAAGCGCCTCACAAGGAGGACAACGGAGATCCTCACGCCGGACCAAAGGGCGAGATCCACCGACCCACTGCCTTGGTTCCTCATTAGATTTCCAAACTCTGCACTCTACCCAGCGATCTTCAAAACCACATACATAGCGGACTTGGGGAACTGAACAAAAGTCACAGGATCGACTAAGAGCTGCTCTGCTGGATGTAGCAGATAGTTCATTTTGTTTCGGTTCCAAAGAGGATTTAGGATTCAAAGACAAAGACTCTGACCAAGGACTACAAGGACTCCTGTTGCCAAGATCCGATATCATCGAGGGGTATGAGTTGGCCGCATCCCAAAGCCTTATTAGATAGACAGATGACAGTGTAGGGCGGTGGTTAGGTAAAGGTTGAATTGATCTAAATTTTATTGATTTTCTTTGTATGGTAATCTCAAGTAAATTCTGTATGCCTGTCATTTTCCTTGCTAAAGCTTGCTTAATAAATACATATATCTTAAAATTCTGATTAGGTTGTGGACATTGAAATTAATTGAGTCATTTGAGTTAAAGCTCTTCTACTTATAGTAAAATCAGTATACATGGTTCTAGTAATGTGGTGGCTTCGTACTTTCCTTTGGTGAGAGTAAAACAATGACCCTGGGACTTAAATCCTAGTCACTAAATATTATCTAGCCCGTTAACAAGTGCAAGTTACGATAGAAAGGAACTGCCGTTAACAGAAGTGGTTATTGGAATTATACAGCTGTGAAGGCTACTCAGTTGGATTGTTCCTTAACTGAAAAGGGTCATGACTTCTGGATAGGAGGCAGTCAGCGCTAGACGAATCCCTTTCGCCACCAGTTTAAAACAGATTATCTCTTTAGATCGTGTTCAGGGTAAGACCCAGGTCTTAGAGATTTTCCGGACCTGTTAGACAGAGAACTGGTCAGTAGTCAGCCCAAGGAGTTGTGAGGAGAGGGCGGGGCTGGCTATTGCGCAGTAACAAACATGGCGTCCCTGGGTGGGCCCAAGTCCAACGGAGTAGGAGGGCCTCAGGTACTAAGTCAGTAAAAACAGATGTGTGATTCTGAATAGCTCACTTAGTGGCTAGCTCCTAGGGAGAGGAGCTAGTGGTGACTGATAGGGCTGTCAGTCACAACCCTCAGTAACTGTATAGCATACAGGTGAGGGAAAGCTTCTACTGAGGATAAATGACCAGATCCAGACAGTGAAGCCAGTAGCCGGCCTGGACCCATCCCTGCTCTATATCGATAAGAGAGGCTTTGGGGAGAGGCAACTCAAGACAAAGAACAAGAATGGATAGTGAAGATGATGGATACTCGAAAGTTGGACCGATGCAAGAAAATCCACAAGGAAGTGGCCTGAGCCACGAGGATGGCGAACAAAGTAAAGGAGAGTGGCGATCTATGCTCTCCACACATCCCAACTACAAAGAACTCCAATGAATTTGCTGCTGCTTGGTGATGGATTTGACACATGGACGAAGTAAACCAGCGTATGTTTTATCATCACTACGCACTGAAGCGGACGGTCTACGGAGTTGATGACACACCTGACGAACACCAAAGGTATCTACAGCTGCTCCAAGCTGGACTATGGCACACGGTTGTGTGTGGTTCCATGTCCGGTTAAGGTCAGCAAAAGAGTGAGATCAAAGCCTGGCTGAAATGGTTTGCTGACCTTCTGGAGGAAAAGAAGGACAACGAGATAATAACGATCTACAGCCCGTCTGAGAAATATGGACGGCGTAGTCAAGACAGCGACCGGGCAGCTGGGTTAGCGGAATACTAGTGGACCCCATGCCAGGGAGTTAATCGCTACGGAATGCCGTGAGGAATTGGAGCGGCTGGCTGCCTACAAAAAGGAGAAGAAGGAACGGGGACAAGTATCAGCCCCGGCTATGAGAGAGGAGGAATCGGATGTAGCTGAGGCTCCATCCTGTTTCCCGAGCAGGAAGGGAACCCCCGTCGGAGAACTGGGGTCGGCGGACATGGAACTCGTCATCCAGACTTCGGACGACGACGAAGGACCATCTCGACTGGCTCCGTCATCGGCCCCGGGAAGTCCTCGACCGACACGTCCAGAGGAGGCGAAGGAAGCACTCCAGCAGATGGTTAAGGACGGCGAGCTGAAAAAGGCTGCGATCGGCTGGAAAGCTCAACAGTCCGAGTTTCGCCCGACGCTTCACAGCACAGGGAGGAGACCATCGGCGCCGCCACAACATCGGGAGGAGAGCAGCTCAGACGACGCGGGGGACAGCACAGACGAGGAACTACGGGGAACCGACAGACCGAGGAAAAAGACCCAGAAGTCGGACGGCTGGAGGATGGCCCAGGAACTGGCCCCACTGCCGGAGAATATCTGTGTCAAGATGCAGACCGGGCTGAAGGTGTTTGTGCTTGTTGGGAGCCCATGGGACATCGTGGGTGTTGGACTGATCGTGTTCGCCAACCACAAATACAAGATTCACAACCGGAATTCGAGGGGACCTCAACGTCAAGCCGAGAGAGTTATCAGCAAAACTCACTGCTGCTGCGGAAGCGGCCAGGGCCACTGCAACCAGAGGGAAGGTCCTCATCGAATGGCTACAGGCTTCCCTACGGGCAGTGATTCTGGTCCCGATCGACGCTTACCAGAAGGGGATAACCTTGAGGACTACCGGAAAAGATTTGGCACGGCCTCGGCGGGTCTAGTGGCCGGAACAATGAAGGAATGAGGCGAGTGGTGGTGAGTGTACAAGGACTGAGAACACCAAAGCTGCCGGGGAACACCGCCCAGTCAGTCGCTGAGAACGGGTTGGTGACCATAGCCAAGACCAACAGTCATCTTTTCGGGTTCAAGGAACTGGTGGTGGTGGTCGACCCTCGTCTGCACCGGCTTCAGACGGAGCAAAGAATGCACGAATGGCAGCTGCGATAGAGGAAGCAACGCGGGTCGACCCCACCAGAAGCTAAGAAGTACCCCTGGTGATCCAGCCGAGCTTCGCCTCCAAGTACCTCACAGGCGGGCAAGGCCAAAGTGGTGGAACCCATCAAGATAAAGCTGAGAGCCTCATCAGGCGGAGCCGATTCCCAAGCAGCGAAATCGTCAAAGAGTTCACGCGTTTGAAAGAAGCGACAGTGAACAGGAAAAATTCAACGCAGACAAGGTGAAGAGCGAGCGGCAGGCTGACAAGGAAGATGGACTGCTGAAACCGGTCAAGATTCAGCCGCTGAACTCCCCGGAGAAACCTCTTCGACAGGCGCGGTACGAGGACATCAGCGGCGCAGAGGGCGGAGAGGAGCAGCGCGAGACGAACATCCTGCAGCGGAGGAAGAAGAGAGCGACCACGAGGCGCCTTCTCCGACCGAAGCAAGCCTCCAGCTGATTACAGGCCGCTCGGACAGGACAACATCGAGGGAAAAAGAAGGAGGCGGAGGCGTTTGACATCGAAAAATCTTCTGAGAGATTGGCTCGAGACTTGACCTGGGGTCCCGTCCAGGCTAAGGATGGACGGCGGGCGTATGTACCAGAAGTCGGGCAAAAGGAGTACCAGATCCCGGGAGGTTGGGCCAGCAGACTGGAGGACCGAGTTACACTCGAGGTGGAGGCAACAGTCGGGGAATGGGCTAACATACTGATGACACCGTCCTGCTCGACCCTGACGGCGCACTACTCCCTGACCGCCAACTTCAGGACAGCCTACATCGGGATTATATGCGGCGTGATGCTCGACTGAAGAAAGCCGCATACAAGTATTCCCGAGAAACTCGACAGAAGCTGGACGAAGTGTCTGCTGATGAAGAGGAGCCCCAAGGGACATCTCTGCAACTGGGACAAGGGGATCCGCCGCCATTAAAAGGTGTGTCAGCCCAGCCGACAGGATTAAGTGCGAGCCAGGATGCTTACGCTGAACTCAAGAATCTGAGACTGATAATTAGGAGTAAGGGTGCAGATGAGACCAACGAGGAATATCTGAAGGACGTCTGGCCCACAGTGGTGTCTGCTACTAAGCATGAGGGAGCCAAGAAGCTGTGGCTTACTAGCGTGACCGCAGACCCGATGACTGGATCGGAGTCTGCACAAAACCACTATGAGAGGTTGGTGTTAGAAGACATGGATGATGAAGAATCCCAGATCAAAAGAGCCAGAGGACGACTTGACAAAGGGAGCCGGCTAGAGCCTCTTTGGCACACACTCAAGCAAACCGTTTCCCCGGCACGATATGTGAAGGTGCTGCGCGAAGTGACTAAAGGACGGAGAGGTGAGCTGGCCTTCGTGAAGCTGCCGGTGAGAAGCACCACAGTCGCCCAGATGGACACAGCAGTGCAAGGATTTGACCTGGAGCAGCACTACTTCGAAGAAAGAAGGAAGAAAGAGTCTATCCAGCCTGCAAAACCATCTAATAAGGCAAATGTGAGACCACCATCTAACTTCCAAAGCAGACCCTACCAGCAAGGAGCATCGGAGCCGCAGGGAAAACCAGTCGTCCCGCCAGCACCATCAAACCAACCAAGGAAAGGCCCGTTCCTGTCAGATGAGGATTATAGAAAATTGAGCCCGGAACAGAGGATGGCCCTCCGTGAGGCCCGCAAAGTCGGGAACGGAGGGTCACCGAAGTAATGGAGTCCAGGTCGCGGGTCATCTTAGAGAATGCCTACTGGAAGGGGGATGAAATCTACGCTAAAGTGGATGGAGTGCCCTATCTAGTGGACACCGGAGCAGAGGTGTCTATGACCCGCAGAGACCTAAAAACAGCAGGACACCTAAAGGTTCAATTTGCCAATGGAAAAGTAGAAGAAATGCCATACGGGACCTGGAAAGGGGTAGTGTGGGTAAAAGGTCCCTATAATCTTCTCACAGTAAAAGACTTAGAAGGACTAGGAAAAAAGAAGAACAATCGTCGTTCCTTGGAGCGGCGACTGACAAACCTGAAAGCCAGGCTTGTGAGAGTCGGACCGACACAGGCTGGACCAGAAACACAAGACTGGTACAAGCCGGTCGACATACCAGCAGTGACAGAACAGAAAATTGAAGAGAGCGACTTCTCCCCGGCTGGGAAAGAGAAGCTGCGTGAGATCATCACATCAGCGGAGGTGGCCCGGTTCAAGAACGACTGTGGGGATCTGGGTCCAAAGTTTGTTCATCACATCGAAGGTGGGGTACACCCGCCTGTTCGACAGTACCCGTTGAACCGGAGGCGGTCGAAGAAATGGACAAAATAGTGAAGGAGCTGAGCGCCCTGGGAATCATCAGAGAGGAACTCAACCCCATCACAAACAGCCCCATCCAAGCGGTAAAGAAACCTGAATCGGCAGGAGGGGGTTGGAGACCGGTGATCAACTTCAAAGCCCTGAATCGAAGAACTGTAGCGAACCGAGCCAGCCTAATCAACCCGCAAGGCACACTGAAAACACTCCGTGTCAAGAAGTTCAAGTCCTGCATCGATCTGGCTAATGGATTTTTCTCACTTCGCCTGGCAAGACAATCCCAGGGTAAGACTGCGTTTACCCATAAAGGCAAGAGCTACGTCTGGCAGAGGTTGCCCCAGGGATACAAGAACTCTCCGAATGTTTTCCAGTCGGCCGTGATGGAGGTACTGGGGGATGTGGGGGCAACAGTCTACATAGATGATGTTTTCATTGCCGATGACACTGAAGAGGAGCACCTAGCAAAGCTACGAACTGTGGTCGAAAACCTCACTAAGGCAGGTCTGAAACTTAACCTCAAGAAATGCCAGTTCGGACAGTTCCAAGTAAATTATCTGGGGTTCCAGGTCACGTCGGACCTGGGATACAGAGAAAAATTGATGAATATTCAGCCCCCTCAGTCAGAAAATGACCTGCAGAAAATATTAGGATTATGTAACTATGTCAGAGACCATGTGCCCAACTACCAAAAATATGCCAGACCGTTGTACAACTGCCTGAAGAAAGGAGAAGATGAAGGAAAAGGAGAAAAGAGACCGTGGGTTTGGACAGCAGCCAATCAACAGAACCTGGAGGATTTGAGGAAGGCGATCCAAGCAGCTGTGAGACTGGAACCAAGGAGTTTGTCGGACAGACTGGTGGCAGAGATCAGCTGTGAGAATGACGACGCCATGATCAAAGTAAGCAACGAAAACGGGGGCCTGGTTACCCTGTGGAGTTATACTTTAACCTCTGTGGAAAAGAAGTTCCCACAGGAGGAGAAAGAGCTGGCGGTGCTAGCTCGTTACTGGAGTGTCCTGAAAGACCTAGCACAAGGACAACCAGTTAAAGTCATCACTCAAAGTCAGGTCCACAAGTTTCTAAGAAAAGGGACTGTTGAAAGCACTAAAGCAACTAACGCACGGTGGGGAAGATGGGAAGACATCTTGCTAGACCCGGAGCTCGAAATTGGGCCTACACAACCCACGAAGAAACGACTACAAGAAGCGCCTGAGACACCAGAACAACCAGAGTGGATACTCTACACCGACGGATCAAGAAAAGGGTCCGATCAGACGGCCTACTGGGGGTTCATCCTGAAGCAAGATGGCAGAGAAAGATGCCGACAGAAGGGAAAAGCCCCCGGCAGCGCCCAAGCAGGAGAAGTGACAGCAATATTGGAAGGACTGTTGGAGTTGGTGAAACGAAGAATCAAAAGTGCCAGAATAGTCACGGATAGCTATTACTGTGCTCAAGCCTTTAAAGAAGATTTGGCCATTTGGGAAGAGAATGGTTTTGAAACAGCCAAAGGCAAGCCAGTGGCGCATAAAGACTTGTGGAAAAAGATTGCCGAGTTAAAGCTGCAGCTAGAACTCGAAGTTGAGCATCAGAAAGCGCACACGCATGAGGGAGCTCATTGGCGTGGGAATGAGGAAGTGGACTGTTACGTCCAACAGCGGAAGATTGTCTTTGTCGGTACCGAGAAGTGGGACAGTACTCCCAAAGGTCGGGAGGTCCCAGAAGAGTACGTGGGCGAGGTCTGCACGGAGCGTGCATGAAGCCCTTGGACATGCCGGCGTCGACCTACCCGTGAGAGCTGGAGGAGCAAGAGCTTTGGATCCCAGTGAAACAGGTCCAGCGTGCTGAGGGACTGCAGTGTGTGGTCAATACAGCAGGTCGCCGAGGGCAGCGGTTGGACGGGTTGACCATCAAGAGCACAGTCCCCTGGGGCTCAGTCTGCATGGATGTTGCAGGCCCCATGGGGATAACAGGAAAAAGAGGTGAGAAGTACCTCTTGGTGCTGGTGGATTCTATGTCGGGATTTGTAACTGTGAAAGCAGCCAGGAGAGCAAACGGCAATAGTGTTGTCGGCATGCTGGAGCAAGTGTGCAGTGCCCTGGGAATCCCGAAGGAGCTGCGTACGGATAATGGGACGCATTTCCGTAATGCACAGGTTGATCAATGGTGCCAGACCTATGGGATAATGCGAGTTTATTCACCCCCATACACCCCACAAGCCAACGGGGTGGTGGAGCGCACCATAGGATTAGTGAAAAGCTGGATAGCTAAGAATGCTAACACCAACAGCTGGAGCACCAAAGCGGTGGAAATTGGACAGGCCCTGAACGACAGAAGCAGAGCCGAGAGGCCCGCCCCCGCGATGGAGCTCAACCAACGACCGTTCACCACGAAGGAAGTGGGGCGGAGCTCCAGCGACAAAAAGGAGAAGCTGACGCCCAAAGTGCCATTCCGAGTGGGACAACGCGTGTGGGTCAGAGCAAGAGATCAGCCTGTGAACGCAGCAGTGAAACCCAAGTTTGAAACAACAGACATAGTCAAGCAAGTACTGGATAGGAACACAGTGTTGCTGGAAAAGAAGGGGATCCAAGGAGTCGAACAGCTCAAGCCAGTTCCTAACTAAAGTGAAACAGAAGCCGGTGAAATGGCCAGTGAATCATGTAATACTCCACCCTATCTCGGACTGGCCACCGTGAGAGGGGTGGTTGTAATTAGAAGAACAACTTCAGGGATTTGGACAGGAAAAGCCCTGAAGAAATTGGAATGGGCCAAAAATGGAATCCTGTCGACGGAGAAAGAAATGGTGATGTGGAGTGGACCTAAGAACTGCTGCCCTGTTTGTTTAACGGACAACCAGCTCCCTACCACCTGGGAAGGACCAGGCCGTGACAAACCCAGGCGACAGGAGGCAACGGCATTGGTACTGGGCTCCCTGCCGGTCTCTCCGGTCATCGTCTTGAGCACCCTGTTCTGCGGGAACTGCCGGATAGGATACCTGCCCCGACTTACGGTGATGGCCCAATGGGGCTGGCAGGAGGAGGAACTGAAAAGATGTCAGTGCATGTGGGACGGCGAGGAACTGTGCTACTGTACTGTCTGTTGTGACTTGATTCAGAAGGCAGGGGTGTCTCCAACGGGACAGGCTGAAGGCTGGCAGGTAAAGAGATACTACAGCGCCCTACGCCTGTTTAAATCGAACGACCGTGCCCGGTCAACTTATGAGAGCCCCATACCAGCACCCCCTTGGTTCCCCGGACCTTCTGCTCCTCCTGTTACTCCGGAGGACCCGTCGGGGACAGAAGAAGGGGTGTGGAAGACAGCAGAGGGGCCCCATGACGACTTGTGGACGTCTGTTCAAGCTGCCTGGCCATATGACCCCTCTCGGACGCACGTACCGTTCCTACCGGTAGGCACCCAACATTCCCCAGTAATCTTTCGGGTGTTTCGGCCTCAGTTGAGTCATCCTGCTGGAGAGTTAAATCTACTCCCGGATGACACTAAAGTGCAGGCCGTCAACGGGGGGTGGACAGGCCCTTGGGAGCTAACCACCTGGGCGCATCTGATCTTGGAGATCATCAATGACTGCACCATCCCAGTAACGGATCTACCAGACGTACCAAGGGAGAGTGGAGTACGCACGTCGAACGTATACTACTACAACACCGAGCTGGATGGATGGGGCAGTAATGCCTCGAGACCCAAGGAAAAGTCATCTCTTTACTGGGTGACAGCAGAGTCATCTTTCCGCGATGGAATACTGCAGGTCCCTGGAGGCGTGGCTCATAGGGTAAGAACGCCCTGATTCAAGCACCACCCGTCAGGTTCAACTGTCAGTGAAGATGGTCATCATCCCTTTTAAGGATCTACTCAGTCGGAGCAACAATCAAGACGGTGCCGGATGAACAGGTCTATGCCACCGTGTCCCTTACTGAACCGGAGCCACCTCGTAAGAAAATAAAGACCAACCCCTGGCAGGCACTCACCTTCACATTTCCATGGAAGAAGAAAAATTAGAAATAACGGACCTACAGGCAAGAGGAACACGAGTCGTCACAACTAAAGGTCAGCAAAAAAATGAAAAACGAGATGGAAAAAGATATTTTGTAAGTAAACTATTTAAAGTAGGCACGGGGGCTTGGTCAGGGACTTCAAAAAGAGGGCCTTTTCTGAAACTCCCCCATGGCTCCGTTTTATTAGATAAACCAAGAGAAGATTTCACTACTTCGTTCCCACTTTCTGAAGCTTATTATTTCCAACATTTGATCTACCTCGCCCAACCGATCTTCAAGACATAGGGAATGTGGGAAATGGCGATGAAAAGGTGCCGAGATCATGGCACAGCGTGTACTATTTTTCCCCGTCAGAACCTGCGGTCTGGAGGGGGCGACAAATGTCTAGCGTGGTGAAGCAAGCAGAGATTTCCCCGGACTGCCGGAGACATCTCCCCTGGATCTTCAACACTGTATACTGGATGACAGCAGGAATGGAAGTAAGAATCAGATGGGGACCCCACTATTTGGAGCCAATACAGGGATTATACTGTGAAATAGCGTTGAACGGCTGCTTCATCTGGGCATCATCCCCCGGCATGGCTAAAACTCTGGTGAGGATGGAAAGTGACCCGGACCGTTTCATCTTCAACAACACTCGACTGCCGCTGAGACTGGAGATGGACAGGGTCTACCCCAACCCTCCGCATCAAAGGATTTTTACTCCACCACCTATGGGGTACCGCACCCGGCTCACACTGCAGGGCCAATCTTTGTGCACATATATCACCATTCCAATCCCCGTGGGGCACATGCATGGCGCCTGGGAGGATAAGGCGGTAACAAGTGGTAGTGCACAGGGCCCACTTCCCAGGCCCGACTGTTGGAGGATGTTCTTATGGAAGTGGGTGTGGAGGGGGTTGGAACCAGATCTGCCCTACCCCTCTCCAATATATACCACGCTGCAGCGAGGAAGAACCATCAGACGGGTTGCAAAGAACCCAGCTGCCCAGCGACACACCAAAGCATTAAAGAAGATCTGCGTAACTCCAACTGAAGCAGACCCCAGAGAACGACTGATTCGCCACATGTTGGAACCAAAATGGAAGACATCCATCTGAAAAGAATGCCTACGAAACCAAACCTACTGGCCGACATATCAGCCCCGGAAGACTCAGACGACGACGACTCGGATACCTCTGAAGGACCCCTGCTACGGAAAACGACTACGATTAAGGCCAAATCCCTTTGTTGCAAAAGCGTTCTTACGCTCTTCGCCCTGCTAATCGCTTCTGCTACTCTCACCACTATCCTATACTTCGTTGGAGTTGGACCATGGCAACTTACACACTCAAGAGTCACCTATGGTCACTCCAAGTACGCTAACTTTAATTGCTGGAATGTAAGTACAACATCCATCTTTGTGCCATGGGAAAAAGATACTTCCACCGAGAATATGACTGCTGTATTTGCCAAGGATTATGGCAAAAAGTATGTGGAAAGTCGAGCATTCAGCCTGAATGATTCCGACATCGATGCCCTCATGAATTGTACATGGGAGATCTACAACTACAACTTCCTCCCTGACGGAGTTCTCTGCTGGATAAGGATCCTGCAACGCAAGGAACGCCTGCAACTGGATCCACCCAGACCTAGGGGTGCCGGAATGGCACTGCAACATGGCCTGTCGACCTTTGATCTTGTTGCCCCTACAAGGATACTGGGATACAGAAGTAGTCTATGCGGCTCCGCATAGAGCCTCAGGTTGTCGAACCTGGCTCCCACGTTGGGACTTTTGGGGGGATTATCACCTGAACTGTGAGGAAGATGTTGTCGTCACCAGAAGACCGCCTGTGGTAAGACCTCCAAAGAATAAGACACAACTTCGTCAGGATTCATCAAGTTTTACGAACATCACTGCTTTTCTGATTCGGCAAGGCCCCAGACGATTCATATATCAAACGGACCAGGCAGACTGTTATGACAACAAGTTTAAGTTGCTCTCCAGTTGCTTGTGGAACAAATTTATGAGATGTGGCAGTCAAAATTACATAGTACTAGGCATAGAAGAATACATAACTGTCTCATGGGTTCGCGTGAGAGCTGTGCGAACTGAAATAGAACCCTGGCTAAATAACTCGTTCCCATGGACCTACATTGCAGCAGCCGAGCTGTACTACATTGGAGATTTTCCTGAAGGGACTGCTCGTTCTCCCGACGGGTTAAAAGGACCACAGGTTGCCGACCTGCGCACCCAACGACTCCCAACTCCTGACGATCTTCTCAATGCTCCTAAAGACCAGTTTGCGAAAATCGACAAGTGTGTGGCCAAAAGGATCTTCGACAGCCTCAACGGAACCACCTGGAGGAGGACTCTCTCCTCTCCACGTTGTGACATCTGGCAGACTAATCACGCCCTTTTCACAGTATGGACCTATGAATGCCCCGACCCTGACTTGGTCCCAACAGCAAAGCTCGCTCTGCAAGGCTGGTATGAGGATTATTATCGAAAGTGGGACTGGGAATTTTGGGGATTTCAACAAAGAGAATTTCAAAACTGGGTGTTACCTTGTCTCAGTCAATCAAATAATTATTGGATAAAATATCAGTATGTTGCCACTGTCTACTCCAAAGAAGTCACCATATGGCCCGGAGCTTTTTGGAGACCCGAGCCATATGTGAATCCAAGACCCTGGCGCATGGCGTGTCGGCCTTAATAACACTGAATGCGTCATATCATTGGCCAGGAAACCTTGCCAAACGCTCATAGGTTGGGAAGACTACTGCAAAGACCATTACGCAGAAGAGTATGACACCCATTCATCGGAGGTTACTTGGAGGAAGATCAACGGAGTGTGGCGGAGAGCAATCGTGAGTGGAAAGACATGTACTGATGCGATCCTGGGCTATCACCTCCAGAAGCGCAAAAGCATCCTTAATGCCCCCGTTCCCTTCATCCCACACCCTATCATCGCCATTGCGGAAGGGCATGCATTCCGGAAAAGTCTGTGCCAGGGTGAAGTCGACCATGGGTTCGACTGGGTTGGACCTAACCTTATGTATTCTAACCTTACCTGCTATGTGACCAAAGAGACATGGCAGCAATGTGGAGACGGAAAGAATCAACATGAATGTTACTGGTATGAGGTCCTGGGCTCCTCTGTGGCCACCGTAGTCACCGACGCCAGGAAGGAGTTGCCGACGTGATAGGGGGAGGGCTCTCTATTGTCGAAGGTTGGATACTCAGTGCCCTGAGTATGTTGTGGCCATACTTGCTAGGCCTCCTGGGCGTTGCCGTGGTTTTGATCATAGGCAAGGTCATCGTGGAGGTGTGGCTGAAGGAACTTTGTCGTTGCAGGGGGAAGGACTATAAGCCCCTCCCCCCCAAGGCGGAGCGTAAATCCGCATAAAAGACGGCTGCTGTGTGCCTACGAGCCATTCCTCTTCACGGCTGCGGTGGGGACCTGACCTAAAGAACAACCATCATCAGAGATCATGGCATCTAACTCATCTACTAACTCTTCTACTCCGACATCACTCTTTGCGCCTATTCAAGTGAGTACCGTGGAGCAGATCAGTGTCATCTTTGCCTGGGTGATATATTCCCACACCGGTTTATGGTCTACTGATCAGCCACTAAGGGTGGTTGTCGCTCTGCAAGGGTATATGAAGATCATCCTACGCCCTATCTTTCTCCAAAGATGGGATTGTGCTCTATCCCTCTTTGCTTGTTATTTGATGGGCCGAACCCGACTCAACTGGCGTAAAGGCATCGTCGCAGGCCTCTGGCTAACCATGGATACAGCTGCCATGGTAATGGAGTTGGTGTGTGGAGGAGTTCATGCCACCCGTGCCGGTCCTCTCAAAATCATCACTGCTATCGTAGAGGGGCTCTTGGCCGTCTACATCCTCGTCTACCTGGCACACCAAGCATATTCCATCAAGGGTAGCAGCAAGCGTCGCTGGCTCCAGAGATGGGCGCTCCTGGTCCTTTGGGCAGTATGCTGGGGGGTCCTGGTGATCCTTTACTGGATAAAGAAGACCTCTACATTGCCCCTCATTGCTTGGCTCATGACCTACTCTGCCATATTTCATGATTCCATTCAGGAGCCTCAAGCCCCATCTACGATCCCCGTGATCAACTCCCCATGGCTCGCAGCTCAATCTGGCACACCAGCTTAGTCTAATTTACATCTTTTCCTCTGCTTTGGCATCTTGGCTACATATTTATGTAAATAATTTCTAATCAGTTGCAACTAATCATGAAGTTACCTGGGTTGCTATTTCTCTCTAGGTACCGATCTGCTGTGTGGGGTGTGGAATCCCCGCAGAATCCTATGGATTCCTTTGGGTTGCATCATCAACTCGTTGGTGCCACAAGTGTGTGCACACTCACTTTAGCTATGTAACGGCTATCTTCTGCGTCGAAGGACGTGGGGTCCCGTACATTGCGGCTTCTACATCTAGAATCCTGGAGCGAGACCACAAGATCGTGTGGACCTCTGCCTTGGGCCAAGGCAACGAGCTATCATCGTCCAAACTGGGCAATGGGCGGATGTACCCCATAGTCAGGAAATTGTGGGAGAACCAGGTGTCCCGTCGTTGCCTACCTACTCTTCATCTTTTGAATGGCAAGGTGGTGGCTGTGGGAGAGTATATTCCCCCTGTTTGTCCAGTATCTCCGGATATGTTCGTCGACGTCGGAACCCAAACTAGCACAGCAACACAGGATCAGTGTTCCCAAACTGAGTTACTCAGTTCATCTCACCAACCCTGCCAGACGACTGACACCGGTTCTTCATCATCCACCTACGAGGAAGAATTCCAGGAGCTGTTGGCAGAGTTATGTCTCCCAACACCTCCCCAAGAGGTGACTGCGGCTGGTTCTGCCCCAGCTCCTCCACCTCGGCCGAGTCCCCCACATCTTCAGCCCCAGCCCTGCTCTACATCTGACGCGGATATGGACACGGATGTCTTGCTCCCACCACCGTCGAATCTCACGGAGTACGACGTTGTGGATGCGTGGACACCGTCTCCTCTCTCCTACGGTCATCGCTGAAGAAGATGTCCTCTTTCTTTGCTGTGATGATGGACTGGACAACGGCCTTGACCTCTTTTGAGTAGGGCTGTGCGTGTTCTGCTGAGCACTGTCCGATCTCAAGGAGGGGGTGTCAAGAACTCTGGTATGAAAATGTATGTAAATTTGAGATCAGTCCAGGCACATGCAGAACAACGGATCATAAAGTACCTAGAAGATTGTGGCAGCCCTGTATGTTGATTAAAAATGATTGCTTATTGTGTACTCTTTGTATGAGAATGTGTTCTCTGTATTCTATTAATGTTGTAACGAGAGAATAGAATCGAAACATCTGATGTACTAATGTTTTATATGATTTTAATGATTGAAGTAATTATCGCAACATCTAATGTTCTGATGTTTTATATGATTCAAGTAATTATCGAAACATCTAATGTACTAAGATTTTATATGATTTTAATGATTGAAGTAACTTGTATGATTAAAGTTAAGTACAGAACAAGGAGAAGTAGGGTTGGGGGGTGGAGGCCGACACATGTAGTTGCAACTCGGAAAGTCCCAGAAAGTCCTAGGCTATGACACATACAGCTATAGCAACTCGGAAAGCCCCAAAAAGGCCCAAACACATAGTTTTGCAATAGGATCATTGTGTCTCAAGCTGGAGTCTATTGCTCTCGGAAAGTCCCAAGATTCACAAGCACATTACCTCACAAGTGAGTCATCGTGCCCAAATTTGCAGATGGGCGGGTTGCGCAACTATGAAGCAGAGCACAAACTGTTCTTTGTCTTCCTCTCTCTCTCTCCCTCCCTCGGTGTACTCCCCAGGGAGGGAGAAAAGTATAAAAACATGAGACCGAGGTGATACGTGGTTCTTCGTCTCCGGCGCTGAGACTCTACACAAGTGCGGTAAGAAGACCAGCAGAGGACTACGCCCTGGAACCAAGGAAAGCGCCTCACAAGGAGGACAACGGAGATCCTCACGCCGGACCAAAGGGCGAGATCCACCGACCCACTGCCTTGGTTCCTGATTAGATTTCCAAACTCTGCACTCTACCCAGCGATCTTAAAACCACATCGCAACGGACTTGGGGGACTGATCAAAAGTCAAAGTATCGACTAAGAGCTGCTCTGCTGGATGTAGCAGATAGTTCATTTTGTTTCGGTTCCAAAGAGGATTTAGGATTCAAAGACAAAGACTCTGACCAAGGACTACAAGGACTCCTGTTGCCAAGATCCGATATCATCGAGGGGTATGAGTTGGCCGCATCCCAAAGCCTTATTAGATAGACAGATGACAGTGTAGGGCGGTGGTTAGGTAAAGGTTGAATTGATCTAAATTTTATTGATTTTCTTTGTATGGTAATCTCAAGTAAATTCTGTATGCCTGTCATTTTCCTTGCTAAAGCTTGCTTAATAAATACATATATCTTAAAATTCTGATTAGGTTGTGGACATTGAAATTAATTGAGTCATTTGAGTTAAAGCTCTTCTACTTATAGTAAAATCAGTATACATGGTTCTAGTAATGTGGTGGCTTCGTACTTTCCTTTGGTGAGAGTAAAACAATGACCCTGGGACTTAAATCCTAGTCACTAAATATTATCTAGCCGTTAACAAGTGCAAGTTACGATAGAAAGGGAACTGCCGTTAACAGAAGTGGTTATTGAAATTATGCAGCTGTGAGGCTACTCAGTTGATTGTTTCCTAACTGAAAAGGGTCATGACTTCTGGATAGGAGGCAGTCAGCGCTAGACGAATCCCTTTCGCCACCAGTTTAAAACAGATTATCTCTTTAGATCGTGTTCAGGGTAAGACCCAGGTCTTAGAGATTTTCCGGACCTGTTAGACAGAGAACTGGTCAGTAGTCAGCCCAAGGAGTTGTGAGGAGAGGGCGGGGCTGGCTATTGCGCAGTAACAAACACCCGCTAGCTCCTCCGCTCCTCTCTAGATGTCCTCAGAGAGCGGAATGGATCTGAGCCTCCTTTCCTTTCCTTTCCTCGATCCTCCCCTGCACACCTGCAAGCTGTTTTCCCTCATCAGCTGTAGCATAAGAAGAGCCAGCGACCGATCCTCTGACACCAGAGTGTCCACTTATGTGGTAACTCCTGGCCCTTGGAGTCTCAGGTCTCGTCTGTAGCTCGTTCAGTTTTCTGCTTATTGATATTTGTGTCCTGCCTTCCCAGGTATTCTCCAACGCCGTATTCCTGTCCGATCGTGTGGTCCGTTCTCTGGTTCGGAGCGTCTCCTGGCAGATCCCAGTCCCGCTGACTACCTCTCCGCTCTCTGTGCTGTTGCTCCCTAGCCGACAGCTTCCTGGCAGCTGGTTCCCATCGTCCCCTGCTGCCTTTCTCCTCCTGCTGCGAGCATCCAGACTTTCCCAGAATTACACCCATTGTAAATAAAAGAAAGTACTGCTTCTATCTCCTGATGGTGTTTCTGCATGTGGGTTAGACGAATTCCCCAAAACATGACAAACTCTTCTCTCTTTCTTTCTGTCTCTCTGCTCTGTGGCTATCGCTGTGGCACTGGACTGAACCAAAGTGGTTTGCTACTTCCTGTAGCCACTTCTCAATGCTTTGAAGTCATCAGATGAATTCAAGGAAATTGGTAACAAATGAGTACAACAAAGTCAATCCATTCCATGCAAAATGCTGCAGAAAAAACACGATAGGCTACATGAAAGGCAGGTATTCTGATCTTGGGTACAACAACCAGAACAGATCTTGTATTCTCTAGTCTGTGATCATCCGTCCATCCTTGATCTTCCATGCTTGTCCCTTGTGGGGCTGCTAGGGCTGCTGCCTCTCCAGCAGCCAAAGGGTGAGAGGTGGGGTCACCTGGGCAGGTGACCAGTCCATCGCAAGGCAACACAGAGACACACAGGACAAACAACCCGGCACACACACTCTAAGGAGAATTCAGAGACCAATTAATCTGACAGTTGTGTTTGGACTGTGGGAGGAACCTGGAGAACTGGACAGAACCACCATGCACAAGGAGAACATGGAGAAAGACCCCGGGCCGGGAATCAAACCCAGAAGCTTTTTTGCTGCAACAGTGCTACCCACTGCTCCAAATGTGCGTAATTTATTCTAAAAGTTCACCTGAAGACAGTCAACAATAAGAAGAACAAAAAGTAAAAACCCAACCAATGGAGAAGCCCTTGATTGCCCCTGTTCTGTTCTGGTCTTGGTTCTGGTTTTGGTCCTGGTTCTAGTTCCGTTCTTGGTTCTGGTCCCCTCCGACTCACTGGAGTTTAAGTTTTCCTATTGAAAACGTCTGGATCCAGGAGAGCTGCTGGTTCAGACGCTCTCCTGCCCGTTAGGCTCTAACTCAGGGGTGGGCGGTCCTGGTTCTGGAGGGTCGGTCTCTGCAGCTCTTACAGTCTCTCTGGTCCAACAACCTGAATCTAACAGGTGAATCTCCTCCTCAGTGCAGTCGGGTTCTCCGGAGAACCAGTCGGGTTCTCCGGAGTCCTGCTGATGACCTCATTATTTGACTCAGGTGTGTTGAAGTAGAGACACATCTAAAAGTTGCAGGAGACCCTCCAGGCCTCGAGCGGTAGAGCGGTACATCAGAACCCATTGGCACCACCCTGCAGGTTCTGGAGGTTCCAGCAGAAGAACGGGCACAGATTCTTTAGTCATCAGGGTCCCAGTTTTAGTTTGTGATCCAAACACCCTGACCATTTCTAGACGAGATAAAAACCTTTCCTCATCAGAAACAGACCGAAAAAGATCAGATCAGAAAGAAACATTTTAAGACTCAAAAATACTTTGTTGTTTCCAAAAGGAAATCAATGTTCCTGTGACTCATTAATTCATTTCATTCAAACTTTTAGGAAAAAACGATTTCTAAATATGAGCTTCTAAAAAAAATCATTTTTATTTTTTGATTCTTCAATTTTGAACGTCAATATCTGCTATATGTTCTCTGAGCGTTCAGTGTTGATCAGAACCACTTTAAAAATGACCAAACTGTCTGGCTATTTGGATCAGAACCGCTCTGAAAATATAAATGAGATGTTTAATCATCTGAAGAAAAGGCAGAGTTCTTCTGAGCGGTCCAGAACATCCGGATCCAAATTACAGCAGAATTATTATGTTCTGGCCCGGTTCCAGAACCATCCAGCACTTCATCAGAACCGCCTCAAATCCACTTTCAGTCAATGAGTCGAGTGGATTTGGGTTTATCCGAGCCTTTAATCAATACAGCTGTGTGTGTGTCTGTCTCTGTGTGTCTCTCGGTGTGTGTGTGTGGGCGTGTGCGTGTGTGTGTGTGTGTGTGTGTGTGTGTGTGTGTGTGTGTGTGTGTGTGTGTGTGTGTGTGTGTGTGTGTGTGTGTGTGTGTCTCATTCTCACAGGGAGAAACTGGCCGACATCAGCTTCTCACCTGCTGTTTGCTCTCAGCCTCAATCCAAGATAAAAACCCTAGAGCTGAAGTCTGGACCAGTTCAGAACTGGTCTGGACCAGTGGAACCAGTGGAACCAGTGACCTGTCCAGCTGGTTCTGAGCTCTACCAGACCCACAACTGATCTCAGATGGTTCTGGGTCGGTTCTGTCCATTTCATTTCAGAGGCAGCAAGGCATTCAGGCTCCAACAGACACAGGAAAACACACCTGGCTGACAGCTAAGCTGTTAGCATGCAGCCAGTTGCTGCAAACCTCGTTACCATGACGACCGCCTCCGTGAGTGTTCTCACACACACACACACATAGAGCGGTGAGGTGAGATGTCCTCCAGACTGTGAAGCGTGTCCTCATCACCGACTCTGCTTCTGCAGCTTCGGGTCTCTTTCACACACACACACACACCCAAACGCACATGTTTGTGCAGCTTTCTTTGTGGGGACTTTCCATTGACTTCCATTTATTTCTACAGCCTGACCCTTATCCTAACCAAAACTCAATTCACACCTTAGTCCTAAATCTGACCCTTGACCCCAAAACAGCGTTTCCCCTTGTGGGGCCCAGGCTTCGGCCCCATAAGGAGCAGTGGGTCCCCACAGCGTGGTATGTGTCAGGAAGATGATCCCCACAAGGTATTAGAGACAAACGCACGCACACACACACACACACACACACACACACACGCCTGATTTATGACCTCCAGGCTGCTTCTAAAACACACCAGAGAGGGGTTGCTGTGGTTCTGGACAAGTTCTACTCGACCAGAACCAGAACCTGAGAGGATGAAATGGTTACATGATCTGATTTCATCTAAAATTGTTTAGTCACACATCCGTCTTCAGGTCAGAGGTCGTCTGGTTCCATGGATTCTTCCTCAGATCAAAGCCGGGTTCTGGTCCAGTAGCTGGTTCTCTGCTTCAGGGAGGATGTTTGGTTCTGATGGTTCTGGAGGTTCTGTTTGTTTCTGAAGGCTTTGGGCTCCCAGTAGAATCAGAGCTACAGAGGGAGGAGTCTGGACTTTTCTGCCTTCCTGTTGGTCTGGGTTTATTATTAGACTGAAACCCGGTTACGTAGGCCCGGTTCAGAGGCCCGGTTCAGAGACCTGGTTTGGAGTCATGATGAGTCAAACCAGAGGAAGGAAACCAACCAATGAGCTTGTGGTTCTGACCCTGTTCTGCTTCAGCAGCTGTTTGACCCAGAACATTTTGGATGGAGGTCCAGTTAGAGTCCAAACCGGACCTGAACCAGAACCTTTCCTGCTGTTCCCAGGAATCCAGACCCTGATGACCCAGATCATCAGCAGCTGATGGGCTTCCTGTCCATCAGCAGCTTCCTGTGTGTATGATAGCTACTTCCTGTTGCTATCATACACATTTCCTGTCCATGCGCAGGCCGACGGTCCCGACTGATTCAGAACTCCAACTGGGTCGCTTCTTTCCCACGGCGTGTCGCCGGGTCACACCCTGCTGCCCCAAGGCGTTCCTGAACGCATCACCAGCTCAATGTCCACCAAACAAAAAACTACATTACCCAGAATGCCCTGCAGGAGCCCCGACTAGTTTATGGACCAAACCGGACCAAGATGGACAGAACCACCAGAGTCCAAAAGAATTCAGTTGAAATCAGCTGAAGGACAAAAAAAGGTATTTTAAAACAAACCTTTGGTGCTATTTTCATTTCCTCTGCTGGGTAAAAACTTCAGTAAAATTCTATATGATGGAAAAGATAAAAAATGTTGCGTTATCATTAAACCGGCTCACTGTTTGGTTTCTGATTTGGGCTGAATGCTTTACAGTTGAGTGAAAAGTCAACGTTGGGTTAGCTGCTCCAAAGCTAAGACGAATTCAAAAAGGTTAATAAATGGGAATCTATTTTGGTGCCTCATATTTTTAAGGGCACGTTTCTGGTACACCCGTAAATCTGACGCACAACCGCTGAAGGCTGGTCTAAATGATCTGATTGGATGCTGGACAAGACTATCATTGTGCTAAAAGGAGTTAGCCTATCAGTGAAGCAACGCTAGAATAAAATAGCACCTACGTGCTAACACGTAGCAGCTAATGCTAATGCTAATGCCAGCATCCACATTTCTAAAGGATTTGATGGTTGAATAACCTAAAAAATAGATTAAAAGCTATAAAATATTTGAATTCATATGAATATTTATTCAATAATTTAGAAGCAAAAATGATTTTTTAATTGAAGATGTTTATTTCATTGCTATCTGGTTATTTTGGTATTAATTACGGATGCTGTAATTAAGTCAGTTATGAATTTTAATGATGCTGTGATGCTAACTGCTAGCTGCTAGTCCTTCATGCGTATCTGAGGCGCCGACGCTGCAGAACTTCATTCACTCAGGAAATAATTTATGAAACTCAGACAAACTGCAGAGCAACTCTCAGCAGCATTACAGACCAGAACCAGAACCAGCATGGAGCCCAGCCATGCTTGCACAAACAGCCAGTGGGGGTCAGAGGTCACAGATTGCTGTTTGTCAACTCTCTGAACTTCTTGACCCGGTTGATGTGGCGCTTTGACACATCGAAGCTTTTGTGCACCGTCACAAACTGGATGAAAGTGGATCCGCACAGAGAGAATGTAAAAGTCAGCCACACTTTTCAGATGTGTATCTATAAAGTTAATGAAGACCGTACAGCGAAAGCGGGTCGACCTGGTCCCGTCTGGTCCCGTCCGGACCCGGGTGTGACTCAGTCACCGGTCAGAAACGGAGCCAAAGTCCAGAAAAAAACTTCAGGAAACCTGGAGACGGGTTGGTTGGAACCAGCGGACCGGAGTCCAGGAAAATCCGGATCACTTGGAGGAAACTGGGAACCAGCGAGGCCTGGATGTGGAGGACGCAGCGCGAGATCAGCAGATGGTTTATGGCTCATCAGAGCTGGGTGTGTGTGTGTGTGTGTGTGTGTGTGTGTGTGTGTGTGTGTGTGTGTGTGTGCTGAACTTTAAACTGAGCCGTTTGTTCTCACACACTCCTTCAGCTCAAGTATCACTTCTGCTTAAACAAGGCAGCATTGTGTGTGTGTGTGTGTGTGTGTGTGTGTGTGTGTGTGTGTGTGTGTGTGTGTGCTGCCCTGCAGCGGTCAGTGTGTGTGTGTGTGTGTGTGCTGCCCTGCAGCGGTCAGTGTGTGTGTGTGCTGCCCTGCAGCGGTCAGTGTGTGTGTGTTTCAGCCAGACTCCAACAGGCTGCTTCTCTCAACCTTCCAGATGTTCAGCAGATCCGTTAGCTGGAAGGTTCTGACTCCATTAACGACCCGCTGATCAGTGATCAGTTGCCTGGAAAAAGTAACTTGATTACTCTCAGATTAGTTACCTCAGCCTAGTGGTAACAGCCAGAGCGAGTCCGCTGTTAGCAGTTGGTCTGACTACATCCTGTCAGACCAACTGACTGGTTTCACTCTGAAGTTTCAGGTTTGGTTGCAGATAAACTGCGTTGACGTCTGACTGCGCCGCCAGATGTTTCCTCAAATATTACGCTACATTGTTTTTAATGTTACTAGCAGTTTAGCATTAGCTTCTGCTACATCTATTGTTTACAATTAGCTTCCAATAATTTTTCATATGTTTAGAATTGGTGTTGACAATTTCTTTATGTATTTAGCAGTTGAGCGTTCTTTGTTCAACACTGAACAAAATGAACACAATCTTTTCTGTTAAATTCCACAAATCTTTTGTTTAGCACTGTAGTGTTTGCTTCTGGTATGATTTTTGTGGTTAGCGTTAGCTTCTAATTTTTGTTTATTAGCTTCCACAAATTTTTTATGATTTCATTGAGCCTTATTTTCTATACACTTTTGTTCAGCATTGGCTTTGTCGTGATCTGTGTTTTTCTGTGCGTTTATTTCAAGTTTCCTGAGTCTCTGTGTTTTCCTGTCTCCCCTTGATTAGTTCCCAGGTGTGTCTTGTTCCCTGATTACCTCCTGTGTATTTAGTGTCACCTGTGTCTCAGTCGTCTGTTGCCCTGGTGTCGGCTCAGCCGTGCTGCCCGGCATCCTGGATTATAGTGGACTGTATTTATTCTGGATGTTCTTCATTAAATCTTCATTTCATCTTCACCCTGGGTCTGCTGCGTCCTGCCTCCCCACCTCTCTGCAGTTCTTGACAGGCTTCCTCTAATGTTTTTTATTTATAGCAATTGAACGTTAGCTTCTGCTAATTTTTTTGTGTTTGGTTCTTTTGGAGTCAGTAGACTTAAGTTTCTTGCTTAGTGAAGTATGAGCTAGGGAAGCTAACGTTTTGGTTAGCCATTCCCACCAGAGGCAGTAACTACAGCCGACTTAATGCTTCTATCTTCCATTACAACCACGACGGCCATTTTGAAAAATGTCCACCAGAAAAAGGAAATGCAGGTTCTAACATTTATACAAGTTTTGCGGTTCAAAGTATACAGGCTAAGATTTCACACCAAACACATTCAACTAATTGTTGAGTTTTAATGCAAAAATAAATTTTGCAGGGCGTCCTGGTTTCACCTGTGAGAAATATTAACAAACTGGGTGCAAAATACATTTTTTTTTTTCAGTTTTAAAAAATGGCTGTCATATTGCTAACTCTAGTTTTTTCTAAAACGCTAGCCCCTGCTAAAACATCTGTGCCAAATTAGGTTCTTGTAGCCAGATGTGAAATATTTATCTGTTTGTTCTGATGGCTGTGAAAATGATCCAGAACCTGGTACTGGCCCACAGATGTTGACTTGGACCAGAACCAAAGAACTGGACCCGGTCTGAAACACTCAGGCTTTATTTGGTCACATTTATCAGAACCAGAACCGTGATTCTGTGTGTTTCTAATAGGGTTAATTCTAAAAGCCCGGCGGTCCAATCGGACCCAGAGAGGACGGTGCAGAATGTCCCAGCAGGTCTGTCTCCGATCCAGACGGGACGCGCGGCGTCCCACCTGCCCGAATGGACACTTTGTCTCCTTACACGGACAGCTGGACGAGGGGCGGGGGTCTTTTGTTACCGTGGGAACAGACCCCTGACTGGCAGACTGTTGGCATGGCGACCAGATTCTTGTCAGTGTAAACCAATCAGCCTCCTCCCTGCGGTGAGCTGCACATCCTGAGCCTGCTGGGAAGGTTGCAGGTTTGATTCCCACATGGCGTTTTACAAACTTTCAGAAACGGTTCTGAAACTTTTCAGATGTTTTTAGAAATATTTCTGAGAGAAGATTCAATTTAAAAAACCTTTCATACAGTTCTGAAGGTAAATACAAAGCGCTCTCCGGGTTTTCAACCAGTTCGTTGAGCCTTGTGTGGGAGCTTTAAGAAGATTTAAAAGATCATCTCTCCATGTTTAACAATTCGTCCTTCCACTAAATCTTCTGCAGTTCGGTTCTGGAAAAGCAGCAGCAGAAATCCCTGAAAGCTGATCCTGACATGGAGGAAAACAAAGCTTCAGTTGGGAGCTGAAACCCGATGATCGGTGCGGCCACGGCTGATTGGTCGGTTCCTCCGCCGGCCTCCAGATGTGGCCCCTCGCTCTCCACAAGGCCTCTTTGTGCTGGCGGCGCCGCCCGGCTCGGCCCGGCTCCGTCCACAGACGCTCCCATTCAGGAGCCGCTACCTGAGACAGCGCCGCCTCCAGACACCGGGGGGCGACGGAGGGGGCCTCATTCAGGCTCCTTGCTACCCGGTTCTGGTCCAATTCCCCGGACTCTTCCTGTTTCCCAGGATCCGCTCACACACGGCCTCCATCTTACAGAACCGCTCCATCTGTCCGGTTCTGATCGGCCCAGAACCGGATCATTCCTCTGACCCAGCAGATCGCTACAGGGCCATCCAGCGGTCCACAACCTCCAGAACCAAAGAGAAAACATGCGAATCAGTTTTTACCATGAAATGTTCCAAATTCACATGTGAAAATTAGTGTAGAGCACATGCGCATGTTACATGTGGTTGATGGTTCCGGTTCTGATTCTGGTTGAAGATGTGATGAAACGTCAGCGTGTTGTGAAAGTTTTCTGCAAATAAAAAAGTAGCTGCGTTCCACGTTCCATTCCTTATGTAGCTGCACAACTTGACATTTCTAAAACTGGTTTTATGGAAACAGATTTTCAGAAACTAGTTTTTCCAAGTTTTGTCGCTGATCAGGTGGTTTTCGGTTAAATGTGGTAAAACCAGTCGATTTCACGTCGGAGCGATGGATTCAACACTTTGACACACCTTTTAAGAGCTCTGGTGAATCCAGCTGCACATTGAGCGAAAAACAATCCTTCAACCCAAAACCACTTTCTGTTGTACTTCCTGTCGTCGTCTTTGGCGTTTCCACCAGTGGAAACATCCGGCTGCTGATCATGATGCAAAAAATGTTTTGATACTGAAAAACCAATTCATCCCAGCACAAAGACTTTTGATGAAAAACCATATTTTTTCTAAATTGACGTGTTTCTTTCCAGCAGATTTATTTATTTTCACAATTTCAGTAAAATTCTGTGATGGAAATGCAGATTTTGATCCAGTGCAGATGAATCGATCTGAATCTGACGGATTTAAGCAGCTAATGTAATGAAAGCCATTTACAGTAACCCTGCGCTCACACACACACACACCAGGCTGGCAGATGGCGCTCTCTGTGTGTGAGGAAGCTGATCTGATTCACCGTCACCTCCTCTTCCTCTTCATCATCTTCATCTCTGCAGATCTCATGAATCTCAGCCATAATCCGTCTGCACACAGAAATATGCTGCTGCCAGCTCGAGTGTCAGATTATCTGCTGGACCAAGAGGAAGAGGAAGAGGAGGAGAGATGAAGGTAGAGGTGAGAGCTGAACCTGAGATCATCATCATCATCATCATCATCAGATGGATGAAAGCTGCATCTGGTTGGACTCAGCAGAACCTCAGCAGCTGATTTAATATTTTATTACAAGAAGCTACCTGGCTTCGCTTCTTATTTTAAAAAACATTTATTTAGGCACAGAAAAATTCAAGATGGCCGCCATGGTCCTCAAGGATTTGCTAATATTTATCACAGATGAATACTTCTGGTATCTAATCATCCATAATTGGACCCACAGAAATCATGTTGACTCACAATGTTTTTATGTTTCAAGATGGCCGCCATGGTGAACTAAAGTAGGTGGTAGTTATTACCAGTGATGGGGGCAGCTAGCCAAAAACAAGTCTAAGCTACGCTAGCACTAAACTGCTAAATACACAAGAAATTAGCAGAAACTGGAGAAGATGATGAAGATTCTCTGAATCTACAGATTGAAGCAGAAATCTTCAGAATCATTTAGAATCAAACATTGTCAAATATTCCCGCCTGGTTCTGACCGACGGCTCGGTGCCGATCCACACCAAACCAAGACACAAAAGAAGGT